>NC_044382.1:14026466-14327436 GCF_006542625.1 Nomascus leucogenys | reverse complement strand
CTTAAAAGGCTCACTGTTACCTTGGGAGAAAAGTTCTAAAAAATTTACATAAGAAAAACATGGCCGGGCGCGGTGGCTCACGCTTGTAATCCCAGCACTTTGGGAGGCTGAGGCGGGCGGATCACGAGGTCAGGGAATCGAGACCACGGTGAAACCCCGTCTCTACTAAAAATACAAAAAAAAAATTAGCCGGGCGTGGTGGCGGGCGCCTGTAGTCCCAGCTACTCGGAGAGGCTGAGGCAGGAGAATGGCGTGAACCCGGGAGGCGGAGCTTGCAGTGAGCCGAGATTGCACCACTGCACTCCAGCCTGGGCGACAGAGCGAGACTCCGTCTCAAAAAAAAAAAAAAAAAAAAAAAAAAGAAAAACATGGAAGTAAATAGCAGTACACAAAAATCTTGACAACTACTCTTGTTATTGTAGGCTTTCCATTTCTGTAGATAAGTTGACCTGTTTCAAGATGGTTTTACCCTCATGTAAGTCCTAAACATATTTTCTTTCTACTGGATCCGTTGTTGCTACCATTCAAATGGTTGTGAGCCTGGTAGGTAAGAACCAGAGATGGCTGGCACAGAAATAATTCTCCTTTCTTGCTTGGCTACCTTAAGTTTACCTTCCTGATTATGGAAATTAAAATTCAAGATGATTTTTAACAGTCTTTTAATTGTGTTTTACCACTCCACGTTTTAAACTAGAGTATCAGTGTGAAATAAGAGGATTTATAACAGCCATGTTTCTCTGGTTTCTTAGAAGGATACACATGAGTAATCAATACATAGTAATGAAATGGAACACTTGTGTCATGGATTTTTCGGATTCAAATTTCACTGGGAGCAAATGCAGCAAAAGAAGTTTCCTATCCAAGCCTTGTCTAATAAACAGACCTGACAGTATATTACACAGCAATCTTTCTCAACTCCTGTGGGCTGAGACTTTGGCTCATTTTCAATGTGTTGCTCTTCAAGTTAATTCTGTAGCTATGTATCTATGCCATTTACTTGATATTCATTGAAAGTTATACCTTATTCCAAGTTTGATTATTTCCTGCTTTTTAGTCTTAAGATCTTAGAGTTTTACTCTAAGCCCATGATCCTTAAAAGAGTATTTGGAAAAGATACATGCCTATGTTTTTCATATTACCCGCGTAAGAAAAGACGCTTAAAAACTTTTCTCAATAAAAAAATAATTCAACTTTATGTGAAATATTAATCAATGCCAGTATTTCCATATGCCTACGATTTGCTACATTAAAGCATTCATCGATATTCATTAATAATGGTTAGTCCTTTATTCATGCTGAATGCTGTTCTTTTTCTTTTTTCCCCTAACAAACAAACAAGAAAAAGAATATAATCACAGCTTCCAATATTAAAATATAATTTAACAACAGAAAAGTTAAGTCTAATTCTTTTCTTTTCTTTTCTTACTGTAGCTTGGCTCAGAATATAATTTGGAAGAGGCTTAAAGCCTCAATTTCAATTGGCCTTGCTTATTCTCAGTGCAACCTTGAAATAGATTTATTGTTTTTCATTTATATTTAAGGTCAGATGAAAGATAAGTTAGGATCTATTGCACTGGCTGTAACAACCAATAAAATAGCTCACCACAGCCTGAAGAATACCTAGTTCCTAATCACAAATGGTGTGAAACATAGTCCCTTACAGAAGTTACCATTTGGCACTACATTTATGTCCTATGTAAGAAAATAATTTATATTCTTATCTGTGGAGCTAATGTTCATATGATAGAGGTAGAATGATATAACTGCTTAGAAATTCTATTAGCTTGGCTATTAGAATTCTTTTAGTTGGGTAAATTGGAGAATAGCAGCATTTAAATGAATAATATTCATTAAAATAAATATTCATATTAAAAGCAAAAACACTTTCACTAATAAAACAGCCAGTACATTTCTTTTCATCTATATCACCTATATACATATTTTTAGACCCAAATTGTCTAAAACAAGTGAGGCAAAATTAACAAGTAAATGTCTCCCTCCCAATACTATCTTAATAGTACCCTGTAGCATATTGATCATTTAATAAATCTAATTTTCTTTAGAAAATTTATAAATAACCCTTGAGATAATATTTTTGACCTATAATTTATGTGCAACAAATTCACCAATTTTAATTGTATAATTTGGTGTGTTTTAACAAATGTATAATATAGTGTTGTAAGTCACACCAAAATCATGATATAGAATATTTTCATTGCTCCAAGAAACTCCCTTGTGCTCTTTTTGTAGAGAGTGTACTACAAATTTATTTGTACATCTGACAGGCTTTTATCTGTAATTCCTGAATCAGGGCATTTAGAATAAGAGCTCCCACTGGATAATGGCAGAATGGTAGGTTTTATGAGGTGGGAACAAAGAAACAGAATAATAGAAAACAAAAAAACAGATTGACTTTTCAGTTAGCCAGCTTTTGGTTTCATTGAGTTTCTTTGTTGTCTTCACTTTTTTTATTTCATTGATTGCTGCTATTTTCTTCTTATTGTTTCTTGTGTTTATTGTATTTATTTTCCTTCTGCTTACTGGATTTAATTAGCTCTTTTGCCTGATATTCCCCTTTGTCTTAAGTTTTTAAAGTTGAAGTCTTAAATTATTAATTGAGCCCTTTCATCTGTTCTACCATAAGTATTTGATGCTATGCATTTTCCTCTGTGCACCGCTTTTGCTCTACTCTGAAAATTCTGATAATGTTATGTTTTTACCTGGTTTACTTTTATTTTATTTTTATTTTCATCTGGTAAAGACATTTCTTGTTTTACTTTGTCCTTTCTCCTATGAGGTATTTAGGAAGTGTTGTTTAATTTCCACATATTTCAGGGATTTTCCAGATACTTTTTAGTTATTGAATTCTAATTTAACTCCATTGTGATCAGAGGGCATGATTTTCTGGAATTTCAGTTTTCTTAAGTATATTGAGATTTGTTTTATAGCCCAGAATACGGTGTATTTTGGCAAATATTCTGTGCACACATAGAAATAATGTGTATTTTGTTGTTGTTGAGTGGAGAGTTCATTGGGTCAAGATGATTGATAGTGTTGTTTAAGTCTTTCATACATAGTTTATCCTTGAACAACCCTTGAGAGTTAAAAGTGCCAACTTCCTGTGTAGTCAAAAAATCTTTGTGTAACTTTCAACTTTCCAAAATCTTAACTAGTGTAACCTGCTGTTGACCATAAGCCTTACTGGTAACATAAACAGTTGATTAACACTATTTGGTATATTATGTGTATTTTATAGAGTAAAGTTAGCTAGATAAAACAAAAAGTAATTTAAAATCATAAGGAAGAAAAAATGTATCTACTATTCATTAAGTTGAAATGTATCATAAAAGTCTTCATCTTCATTTTCTTTGTGTTAAGTAGGCTGAGGAAGAGGAGGAGTTGGTCTTCCTGTCTCAGGTGACAGAGGCAGAAGAGGTGGAGGAGGTAGAAGAGGATGCAGGAGATGAAGGCATACTTGGTGTAAATTTTATTGAGAAACATCTGAGTATAAGTGGATCTACACAGTTCAGACTCATATTATTCAAGGGTCAACTATCCTAACTGATTTTCTGTCTACTTTTATATCAGTTACCAAGATAGATGGGTTGAAATTTTGTACAATAATTCCCAAGAAAGGAAATCTTCTCATTGGACAGGACAGACAAAAAAAACCGGCTCTTCAAGATGTGAATAAGAATTTAACAGGATGTTAACTACAGAAAGGATATCCTAGAGTTAAAAACAAGAAATTGGGTCTTTCAAAATGTGAATAAGAATGCAACAGAATGTTAACTACACAAAGGATATCCTAGAGTAAAATGTATGTACATTAAATGTTAGCTGGATAAAATTACAAAGTTCTACCCATTTTCTAACTACAGCTATCTCTAAGAAGTGCTTTGGATCACAGATGAGAGTAAGAAGAGATTAGAAATAATGGCATTTGGGGATATTTATGTAAATGTCTTACTTTATTATTTTCTTAATGCTGCTTAATACACCTAAAGTTATAGAAGAAAAAAGTAAGGAAACTTATATTTTGTTATATTGAGATAATGTTAAATATCTTGAAGTATACAGAATGTGACTACAAAAAAAATTTAAAAACCACCACCATTTCCACCAAAAACATTTTCTGCAAAATGAGAAGGGTGTCTGAAGGCGGAGGGAAATGGGCGATGTGGCAGCTTAAAACGAGGACCAGTTCATGCAGTGCCTGGCAGTCATTCTAAGAGCTTGATATTTTATCCTGATGGCAAAAGGAATCACTGAAGGACTTTAGGGATTGAATTACTAATGGGCTAATATATTAATATATATGGGATTTGTCAAGACCACTTTGGCAGAAAAATGGAGGATTCAAGGCAAAGAGTAACAATTAGACATTTAGAACTTATGTAATTTTACTGAAAGTCAATGAAAACCTAAATGGAGGGGGGTGATGTCCAAATTTGGAAGAAGATTTCTGAAGAAAATTCATTTGAGTATCACTTGAAGGTGTATGATTAGATAGAGATTCCAATAAATTTAAATCTAATGAAAAGTTGTAGAAATCAAGCTAAAAATACAAGAATATTCTTATTAATAGACAGGTATATGCTTTGTTAGGTTTTAAATAAATGACTTTTGAGCTGCCTATGAAACTTCTGCGTAGAATTCAATAGAGAGCTTGAATTAGAGCTTTAGGGTTTAGCATGGAATCCAGGAAATGGATGAAATTTTTCAGAGGGAGGTAAAGGATTTAGGATAGTTATCTAGGCAATGAATGTGAACTAAAGTGACCCTGGGTGGTTCAGGCAGACAACAATCTGTACCAAACTTGGCCACATCATGGTATTTATTTTGGAACAAATTAACAGGTTCTGTTTAATGAGAAGTAAAATTTTACCCAATTGATCTCACGCTGTTTCTGACCAAGACGAAATAAAATGAAAAATCCTAGGCTTACATTTCTGGAACCATTTCCAGTTTGAAATGCTTTGGCTTATGTTTTGGGCCAAATCTCAGAGATTTTTTTCCCCATTTCTAATTACAGGGAAAAACATAATACAATTTTCTCTAAATTAAATCTGTTAACCCTGATAATATAAACACTCTTTTCTCCTCTTCCTCTTCAAAAATACAGTTTTACAATAAAAGTAGGTATGAACTTGAGGGTTTTGCTTCTTTGGGCAATTGAATGATCTAATTGAATAAGCATCGTTAAGTTTAAGAATTCATAATTATTGTGGTATTTCTGCTCAGTGACTTTTTTTCCAAGCCTATTAGAGAACCCAAACTCATTCTCATATCCCCTAATCTCCATTACATCAGCACTGACAAATCATTGTTGAAAATGCTAGAGTCAAGAGCGCATTGATCTCTTATAGTAGAAGCAATTTCCTGTTTTCAAAAACTTGTAATGAGATTTTTAAAATGCAAACAAATCTAATATATCCACAGGAGAGATTACAGAGTTGGATAAACGCAGACAAACTGATGTTTAAACTATTGCAACCATTTCTAACATTCTATTGTTAATGTGCTAGCAGGGTTCTCTCCTCAGAGGGTGGAAGGCATCTGGAGATAGATATGTTTCCTAAAATATATCTTCTCACTAAAATTTATACATCATATACAGTTATTTGACAAGAGAAGACCTTGTCTTTTTTTTTTTTTTTTTTTTTTTTTGAGACGGAGTCTCGCTCTGTCTCCCAGGCTGGAGTGCAGTGGCGCAATCTCGGCTCACTGCAAGCTCCGCCTCCCGAGTTCATGCCATTCTCCTGCCTCAGCCTCTCTGAGTAGTTGGGACTACAGGCGCCCGCCACCACGCCTGGCTAATTTTTTTTTTCGTATTTTTAGTAGAGATGGGGTTTCACCGTGGTCTTGATCTCCTGACCTCGTGATCCGCCCGCCTCGGCCTCCCAAAGTGCTGGGATTACAAGCGTGAGCCACCGCGCATGGCCGACCTTGTCTTTTATTACAGTCTGTTAATGATTTTGGAGATTAGTTTTGATGTCAACATACATGCATGAGAAATGTATTATTTCTAGGGGACCATTTTTCTAGCATTACGGTATGAGTTAGGAGAATATTCAGGACCAAATTTTCCCCCCAAATTAGAGACACATGTTGTTATTTAATTATTAAAAGACTTCTGGTATGTTAAAATCATTAAGAACAATTTTAGATGTTAAACTTTAAATATTTTCTTCCAGAAATTCAGCAGTCTTACCCCCCGCTACCATAATAACCACCATCAGAGATGGTGAAACACACCATCCAGCACTTCAAGCCATCACATGCATTGCAGTAATCTTAAGAGTAAAATAAAGAAGTATGCTCCTACTAAACTTGTGAGGTATTTACTCCCTCCCCAACACACACACCGACTGTTTTGTTTTATTTCCAGTGGGGTCACAACATTTGCTGGGACTGCCACCTAACCACTAGGCTAATTAAGTTGCTTCCTTGGTGGTCTCCCCTTTTCCCTCCAATCCATTTAGTTCATCTAACGTATCTCTGCCAGGTTGATATTCTTAAAAAGGCTCTCTTTCATCATGTTATCAGAACAAGGTGGTCTGCCCTCCATGAACTTTGTATCTAGAATCTAGAAGAGATAAATACGCTTGTTAAGTAAGAGAGGAGGGACTAAACCTGCCCAGGACTGACTGAAACATTAAAGAGATTATTATTGATAGTCCGAGGAGAAATATATTTCCTTAGCAACTTTTATTTTACATTTAGACTTACTGAACTCTTCATCCAAAAAAAATCTAATTTATTTAACACCAGGACATTTTATTCCTAACAATAATAGTTAAGCCTCACTTCTTATTTCTTCTGCTCCTTGTAGCACTCTGTTCACTAACACGTTTTTTCCTTTAATTTTGATAGTTCTCCAAATAGATGTCATACTTCTACCACTCCATCCATCTGTTGATGGAGTGGTGTCTCCACATTTTTTTTTTGCTTTGCAAAAGCCTGTGCATCTGATAGGGTGGCCTTTAAATATTTCCATGTATGCTTGTCTGATATTCTCAGACAGAAATAGCTACTTGTCTTATCATGGCTTATCATATCATCAGTTGGCATAAATCTATAAACTATAGCAGGCTATAGTCCTAAATAGGAATCTAATAAATATTCAATAGAACCTCTGACCATATTTATTTTTTATTCAAAAAACATTTACTGATAGTTGACTACCTTGAAGAAATACAGTAAATGTACAATGCTAACAATTATTGAGCTCTTATTTCTCTAAGACACAGTACCCAGAACTTGACATGTATCACATTTCCATTAATCCTCAAAAACTCACAAAGGTGTTATTATCCCCATTGACAAGATGGGGAAACTGAGGTACATGGAAACAAAAGAGTTTGCTAGTGCAGCCCAGCTGGGAATGGCGGGCATCTTAAAGCTCAAAGCAATACTGCTTTCTCTTACACATACCTCACTTTATATTCGTGAGTCTTATTTAGCAAGGACTGCCACAACTATCTATAGGCCCTGGGGCACTATGGAACTTGCCCAAGATCACTGGGATTTAAGGCACAGCTGAGATTAGGAAACAGCTTTTGAGACTGAACAACTATATTCTTTTCACGGCTCCTCACTGTCTCACAATGATATCCTTCTTCAGTTAATGATTTTGACTTTCTGATGTTAAGTTACAGTAAAAACCCAACCAACCAAAAAAAAAACACCTGTGCAATTTTGCATGTTTTTAAACAGAATTGTTTCTCGATGTTATGATTTCCCTCAATGCTCTAAGTGCCTAAATTTCCCCATTACACGTCAAGAAAAACTAAATTTACTAACACTCCAATAACTTTATAATGTCACGTTACGAAAATCTGTGTCCATAACTCCATTTTTCCAAAGGAATTTCCTTTTTCTGAGCTTTATTTTATGTTTTTAAACTAAATGAAATACAGAAAGCAATGGTTTAGTATACAGCATGGGTTTGCCAACAGTAGTTCACATTAGACCTGCCAGCTAAACCTCATTTCTCACCTGTGAGTCCAACAAATAAATTATAAATGCTGGCACAATATTTATATCATTATTTTTGTAGCCCACAATTTACAACTCTGGCTGTCCTTGAGAGGCTCTGTGTATTTGTTACGGTTCCCCTCTAGGGAGGATTCATCAAATGACGACTCAACATCTGTGCTCAGGGAAAATTCAGGCTCCGTCTACTATATTCCATTATCCCAAGAAACATTATTATTCCTCATTGATTGTGTAACGGAGGATTAATTATGCTGTCACTTAGTGTATTTACATCCTTGGTGGTTGTATTGGCTTGCTGACTTTAAAAGGGCCAGTCTACATCCTGCAGAGGGACATATCTGTTTTATAAACTGCCTTCTTGCTGCTTATTGCTACCGCACAGGTGCTGTGTCTGTATTTCAAAACAACCAATGGAATAGGAAAAGTCTTCATCAGCTGGTTATTGTTAACTCTTAAGAGAAACTGGGTTGGTGTGTTTTTCACTAAATTAACCACTGGTGCTGGTGGGGTGCCGTGGCTGATGCCTGGAATCCCAGCACTTTGGAAGCCCCAGGAGGGAGGATTGTTTTAATCCGGGAGTTCAAGAACAGCCCAGGCAACATTGGGAGACCCCACCTTTACAGAAAACGTTTTAAAAAATTAGCCAGGTGTGGTGGTGTGCGCCTGTAGTCCCAGCTACTTGGGAGGCTGAGACATGGGGATGTCTTCATCCCTGGAAGTTGAAGCTGCAGTGAGCCTTGATTGTGTCACTGCACTCCAGCCTGGGCAACAGAGAGAGACCCTGTCTCAAAAACCTTAAGTAAATAAATAAATAAATATTATACACTGGTGGACAGTGAATAAGAGTAAAATAACCAGCCGGGTGCAGTGGCTCATGCTTGTAATCCCAGCACTTTGAGAGGCTGAGGCGGGCGGATCACGAGGTCAGGAGATCGAGACTATCCTGGCTAACATGGTGAAACCCCATCTCTACTAAAAATACACAAAATTAACTACATGTGGTGGCAGTCGCCTGTAGTCCCAGCTACTTGGGAGGCTGAGGCAGGAGAATGGCATGAACGCGGGAGGCAGAGCTTGCAGTGAGCCGAGATCGCACCACTGCACTCCAGCCTGGGCGACAGCGTGAGACTCCGTCTCAAAAAAAAAGAAGAAAAACCTAGGCTGAAGTCCCAACTTTATCAGTTATTGGCTCTGTGACTTACTAAGGGTAAGTAAATTAAAATTCTGTGCCTAAAATGTCCTCAACTTTAAAAACACAGGTGATAATAATGTCCATATGACATAGAGTGACCAAGAGTAAATGAGATAAAGCACATCACTTAACAGTGTCTGGTAACTGACACCCAAAAATGTAGCCATCATTTTATGCAATGAGTATTACTCAGAGCTGCTGTTCAGTGAATTCATAAGTGTACAGTCACTACAGCAGTGATTGCAAGCCTTTATTATGTCTTTCAAATAATATATCTAGACTTAATCTTTGTTTATTTATATAGTATATCTATTTTCCTCGAAAATTAAAAATGACCACAGGTCAAAATATTTCTTCCTATTTTCGGATGTACAGACTATGCTTAAATAATTGCGAGTTTTACAACTGCCTAAAAGTAGACCAGTGATTAACCTTGAAATATGATTGTTTCTTTTCACTTGTGTCAGTTAATGGGTTTTTTGGACATGGCCAACATCACCAGACAACTTTGTCTATCTTACTGTCACACTCAACCAAACACTGGGATATCTAAATGGCACAATCATGTGGTGTGTCTCACAGTTCCACCCTAGGCATCATGGGACATTCTATTTCATCACTTTCCTATAGTCCAGCAACAGCCTTGTCTCCCCTTTTTCATCTGTGCCCTGAAGAAACTAGAGTGTTCTTAAACTATAAAAGAACCCATATTGTTAACTTAGTCAACACTCATCAGTAGCCTTCAATCACACTTAGGATAAAATCCAAACTCCTTACCACAGCCTACATGGCCTTCTGGAAGTTGATCCTTGCCATTCTGTCTACTCTCTGATCTCTTCCCCTGGTATTTTTTCCTTGAACACCAAGTTCCAGTCATCCTGATCTTCTTACTTTTTAAACATACCAAGTTCATGCCTTACCCAGGATCTTTGTACTTGTTCCTTCTCCTAAGAGTCTTTTTATAGATTTTCAAATACCTTCCAAAGTCTTGTCCTCAA
This sequence comes from Nomascus leucogenys, assembly GCF_006542625.1. Classification (NCBI taxonomy): domain Eukaryota; kingdom Metazoa; phylum Chordata; class Mammalia; order Primates; family Hylobatidae; genus Nomascus; species Nomascus leucogenys. The sequence goes on along the minus strand of NC_044382.1, from coordinate 14,317,245 downwards.
GATGTCTGCCAATACGTTACCTTATCTCCTTTGAAATAACTTCTTTGACCAGAGTCTCTGGAATACTCCCTGTTTCCCCATTCCTCCCCATTACCTTGTTTCTTTTCATGGTATTTACCACTATTTGCAATTTTAATAATGTATTTATTCATCTATTTTCATCTGTTTCTTCTGCCAAAACACAATCTATAGAAAGGCAAAGACTTTCAGCATTTTATTTATGGCTACAGCCCTCCAGCCCAAAGCCTAGAGCTGTGAAAGAAGCAGCTCAGAGAAAGTAGTCAGTCAAGAACAGGAATGATCTAAAACAGAGCCTACCTTGTATCTGTAAGTCATAAATACCACTTGATTGCAGAGGGGAGTAACCTCAACATGTATTATTTAAAAGCCTAAACATGCTTTTTGTTGTATAGTTTATTGTGCTTTTATTTTCATAAGGATGGCACCAACTCTATTGATGCTAATTTACCTATTTAATTATGCAAACATTATTTAATGAGTTAACCCAAAATGTATATTTTATCATGTGATGCTTAAAATGCTGCTGGATGAAAAATTAAGAGCCATGAATCATTTAAATATATTCAAGGTTATATTATTCAGCTATATAACAACAAAAGTCTGAACTACTATTTCAGTAAAAGTCAATCACATTCCTTTCACCGAAATAGTATTTTCACTCTGAGTTTTTTAAAAAACACAATTGTGAGCATGTGAGCTAGTTTGGCTATGATATGTTATTAGTGTAGCTGAATTTTAATCAGAACATGGAGTTATGTGGGGCGAAAAACACAATAATTTGTATTTGATGCAGTACTGCTAGCTATACTGCAAATAATTAGATCCTAGTATCCAAACGTGAAAATTCAGTATAAGTGAACTTAAAGTAGTATTTGAGAACAAACCAGTAAAACAAAATGAAATTTGTACTACGCTTGTGACCTTAAGCTATGCATATTAGAGCAATTACTCTCTACTGTCCTGCATATGCAATCAGCCTGAAATGTAGAACAACTTAGTACTACCTAAAACTTATTTCCTCCAAGGTTAAATTACAGATCTATCTCTTTATAATATATTCATTACAGTACATTTCAACAAAAGCAGTATAGGCTGTAACAAAACATTAAGGATAAAGCTCCTTTCATTAAAGAAGAATTTGAATAATATCCCCCAATAATCTGAGAGAATGTAGATATAGATTTGTCAATATATGAACAGAATCTTATAGAAATAACAAAATTTTCAGAAATAATTATAATCTGCTTAAAAATAAGAACCTCCTCCTTATAAAAGTTCTCCCCATCCCATGAGAGATGGATTGAAGGAATGAAGGAGTCATGCTTTCATTCTGTAATTCTTTATTGATTATCTTTTATGTCTCCACATCCCAGACAAGGTGTTGGGAATCAAAGATAAGCAATCCCTAGAGGTTCTCAATGTTTGCTAGGTGAGCTGGATACACACGCCTAATTAAAGCATGTCTCTCCCCCTAACTCTAAGAAGAGGTGCGCCTCCCAGGATCTGCTAGGAATTGCGTATATTCTTCTCCCAATGTAGTCAACACTTAAGACTGTACCTAATAATTTAGCACTTAATGAAATGTCTTGTCCAGTGTCTAGATGTATTGTTCTTTATTCTCAATTGATATTTTGTAATGTGCAACCATGATTTAGTATTTTTTTATTTATTTTAAATGCCCAGGACAATAAAAGACTGACAGTGGACACTTATCAAACAAAAAGATCATGATATATACAATCTAGGTCATAGTACAGGGGAGTCACCCTTTATGTTAGCATATCAAAGGAAGAATTCTATATCATATCATCTTTGAGCACCTATCTAAAATCAAATTTCAGAATTCCAGATTTCCTTTAAAAGAGAAAAGTTCTCTACATTGCTTGTCATTACCAAGTTCTTACTTTATTTACTCATTTTGTTTATTGAATCTTCCCTAATAGAATGTAAGCTCCATGGGACAGGGATTTTTCTCCTATCCCAAATTACTAAAAAAGTGCCTGGCACATAGAAGGTACTCAATAAATATCTTTAGAATGAATAAAGGAAGGAATAATTCCTATTATCAAAACAAGTCAGAAGAATGTTATTGATGTAATCTACATTATACATATGGAGAGAGGCACATATACAAAATACTTATATGTATAGGATATATAGGGAAATATATATATATAAATGGGATATATTATATATATGTAAAAATATATATAAGCAAATAAAAGAACAAACTTTCATAAGGTCAATAAATGAACAAAACTTAATAATTATATCATAGGTCAATGGAATGTCCTGACATACTTCCTCAGTACTAACGTGTATAATATAGCTTAGTATTTTGGGAATCAGACTGCATTTTTAAATTCATTTGTACATGTAATATGATGGCATTTTAATTGTTTTTCTCCCCATCTAAAGGCTATTAGTCATTTTTATGGCCCATGTGTCCCAATTGATGCTTTATTAGAATTGAGGAAGTATGTTCATTTGCTGTGTACTGATGATCAGTATCATGTTATTATAACCATGGTAAGCATCCCTGACACTGGCAATATGAATAGGTATGATGTCCAGAGGAAGGTACTTTCTTTGTAGAATTTTCTCAACAATTCAGATAGCTGCCCCTGGGCAGCTATTATATGTTGCTGTATAATGTGGTCCTGGGAGGTAGTTATTTTTAGATAATATTAGTTAAATAGGAAAGACTGAACTCAAATTTTATTAATTTTATTGCAATATTTTTTTAAAAAGCATAAAAATGCTAACTAAATAGCAGAAGAGCAGTAATTTTCTTTCACATTGCCACACTAAATTTAAATAAAACACCAGTAGGATAGCAAACAAAAGAAACAGAAATATCCAGGTGCAAACTACTTCTGCTTCGATGGATGCTCAATGTGTTATGATGTTAGATGATGAACACAGTATTTGTTGAACACTCAGTATATATGGTGGGTTCTTTGAAAGGTGCTATTCATTTATTGTGATCCCTGCTTTGTGGATGAGGTGACTTAGACTGAGAGAGTGAATAACTCATCCAGGGTCATACTTACAGTCAGCATTAGAGCCAGAATTGGAATTAAGATGCCCCTTCATTCAACTTCATTCAACTTGCTCTCTTCTTTACAGTGCTGGTTTAATTTGACAGCAGTCTAGGGCCAGTCCAGGAGCTACCTGCAGGAGCAAGACCAGATTCATAGACATGCAACCTGTATAGTCCCACTTAGAACCCCACTCCCCATTATCCACACCTATCCTCACTGCATTCCCCTCCCCCAACCAGTTTAAGGCTCTGCTATCACTATTTTGACAATTTGAAATTCTTAAAAACTTTGAATAAGCAAACTTGCACTTTCATTTTGCACTGAACTTTGCGAATTAAATAACCAATTCTATTCAGTATAGAAATTTCACAGAATACTTTCACCTTGATTATTGCTTTTTGAATTATTTTCCTTTTGAAAAAGATAATCCAAGCAGACTGAATTTTCCTCCCTATATGGGTATGAATTAGCAATTTGTTCCTGTAATCCCATTTCTAATCTACATAATTTCAAACTGACTCTAGTAGGCATAGACTCTTTGGTCAGTTTTTTTGGGATCTTTAGTCCCTCTTAAGGTTGACCTATGGATTAACCCTTTTATTTTTCCCTTTTTCAGAAGGTTTGTCACAGGGTTTTCTCTTTCTTCAGCTAATTTCCTCCCTCAGATTGTGACTGAGGCTATTAATTCAATTAGTTATTAAAAAGTAATGAAAAAAATACTTACTGCAAAGGTTGCACACTGTCACCAGCACACCCTTCAAAGACCAGTTGCAATTCGACCTTTTGATCAAAAGAAATGCACCAACCTGATGCTGCACTTGCTCTTGCAGTTGTTCCTGTTATATTATTTATTTCCTCTCTTTTGACCAGCTGGAGTTATAATATGCTTTGAGTCGCTAAAGGGGCTTTTAAGAAAGCAAGAGAAATGCATTTATGTCATATGGAGGTTGCATGCTAATTACTAATCTGACAGGGTGTAATAACAATACAAAAGCATCAGTAAGAGAAAAAGATGAGCAGAATATCCAGTTATTTTATGAAAGAGTTTCTTTCCTGGAGGGAGAAATCTGCACGTTTACCATCTGTAACAAAGGAGATGTTGAGCTACATAAGTGAATTACCCCAGCTCTGAGTTCATGTGTATATGTAATGGGATGAACTTGAAATGACATTAAGTAATTTCATTATTGTCAAAAAAATACAAATAAAGAACACTAAAAGCCATGACTAATATGGTGAACTCCAAAGATGGATTTTCAAAGTTTTTTCAAAGGGCTACAGTAATTTATATGAGAAATCAAATGTGATATAAAGTAATATACATTTTCCCAGATTACAAAAATATATATTGCATAAAGCTATCATTATTCTTCATAACACGTGAACAGAATATCCACAATATGCTGTAAGGAAAAGGAATCAGTCCATTAACACTGCAGCCTAAGAGTCAGAAGTTTCATTTCTCATAGCACATTTAGCCACAGAGTTAAATAATCTGGAAAATGACTCTGGTTAATATTTAGAAAAAGTCTTACTTTAAATGACCATAGTGCAAAAGGGTTTTCATGCCAGCCTCAAACATAACATTTAAGTGTTTACCTGAGTCTCTGTAAGTCTCTTTCAAGGACTTTCCAAAAAAATAAAAAGAAAAATAGTTACTCTTCCCCAAAAAATTGCCATGTTAATAGACAATAGAAACATTGCTTCAATAATACAATTTAACATTTCTCCATCCTTAAAAGTACAAATTTTTGTCTTTCTGTTTCTAACATTCAGGATGCTAAATATTCCATATGGCTATATGTTTATTCTTTTAATGAGAATGAATGTACTTTAAACATAGAGAGACGCAGACATGTATTAATGTTAACTGGTCTGTGAATCGTAACACCTAGTAGTATCACATCTCTCTTTTGTAGGATCAGAACAACTCCACCTCTATCCTCTTAGCATTCCGATTGGGTCTGAGAATTAAATTTACAAAAATTAGATTAACAAGAGAAAAGCAAAATGTAAGTTTTATGTGGCATGGGAGCCCTCGTTAAAAAAAAAAAAAAAGACCTAAAGAAACAGTTAGAATCTATTACTTATATATAGTGAATAAGACAAAGAGTAGTAAAAGTGAAGAAGCAACTAAATTATATATGGAGACTTCAGAGTTATATTAGCAACGTCTGCATAGAATTCTCTCAGTTTCGACTTCCTGTCCTTGAGGATAAGGACGTTGCCTCTTTCTAACATAGGAAGAGCACCTTTCACATGGGAATTTCTTGTTCTGCTTTTGAGAAACAGCACAAGGTCAACGTGATCTTTTCACATCTGCTATTTTTCAAGTGTCTTTAACTTAAGTAGTCAATATGCAGGAATAGCACATTTTAACCCCTTCACCATCCACCTAGAGCACTCAGACAGCTGCAGAGAACTGTTCAAAACATTATTCTTTACCTTGGGCTACATGCCAGAACAATGATTAAAAGATTGGAAGACAAGCATGTTTAGGAAAAAGAAGTGCCTTAAATCACCTATGCTGTTGTTGCCTTTACCCTTTACTCTTTCTTTCTCCTGAGATTATTTCATGACTTCAAGTATGCCTTGCATAGTTATTTAATTTTGTGATATTTTTGTTTTGTAATTTTTAAAAAAAACTTATGAAACATAAGTCAAACATTAATTGTATTTAGTAGATGTCTCTGAGCTCTAATGTAAATGACTTGTGTTGTGACACCTCAGAGGAGCATTCTTCCCTTACAGACTGTCCATACATGACATCAGTTTATTAGGTTGGTGCAAATGTAATTGCGGTTGGACCGTGAATTTTAAATCATTATAACTAGGCTCAAACACATCTTTATTAGTCAAAATAGCAACCATTACAATCTACACCTTTTTGCCAGCGAGAAATAAGTTTGTTTATTCTTGTAGTGTAAAAATCATTCTTTGGGACTTGACGACCTCTTGGAAAGCATGCTTGGCATCCTGCTGGTCATGGAAGCATTTTTCCTAACAAAAGTTGTCGCGATACTTGAAGAAGTGGTATTCAGTTGGCGAGAAGTCATGTGAATATGGTGGATGAGGCAAAACTTTGTAACCCAATTCATTCAACTTTTGAAACATTGGTTGTGCAACGAACGTGTGGTCGGGCATTGTCGTGGAGAAGAATTGGGCCCTTTCTGTTGACCAATGCCGGCTGCGGGCATTGCAGTTTTCAGTCCGTTTCAGTTTTCAGTGCGTTTCATCAATCTGTTGTGCGTACTTTTCAGATATAGTGGCTTCACCGGGATTCAGAAACTGTAGTGGATCAGACTGGCAGCAGACCACCAAACAGGGACTATGACCTTTTCTTGGTGCAAGTTTGGCTTTGAGACGTACTTTGGAGCCTCTTGTTGGTTTAACCACTGAGCTGGTCATTGCTGATTGCTGTATAAAATCCACTTTTCATCACATGTCACATTTTTTTTTTAGTTGTTTTTTTGTTTGTTTTTTCTTTTGAGACAGAGTCTCATTCTGTCGCCCAGGCTGGAGTGCGGTGGCACGATCTCGGCTTATTGCAACCTCCACCTCCTGGGTTCAAGCAATTTTCCTGTCTCAGCCTCCTGAGTAGCTGGGAGGGACTACAGGCGCACACCACTGCACACGGCTAATTTTTGTATTTTTAGTAGAGATGGGGTTTCGCCATATTGGTCAGGCTGGTCTCGAACTCCTGACATGAGGTGATCCAGCCACCATGGCCTCCCGAAGTGTTGGGATTACAGGCATGAGCCATCACACCTGGCCACTCATGTCACATCTGATCGAGAAATGGTTCATTGTTGTTGCATAGAATAAGAGAAGACAACACTTCAAGACAATGATTTCTTTGATTTTCGCTCAGCTCATGAGGCACCCAATTATGGAGCTTTTTCACCTTTCCAATTTGCTTCAAATGCTGAATGACCATAGAATGGTAGATGTTGAATTCTTCAGCAACTTCTTGTGTAACTGTAAGAGGATCCCCGTCAACGATTGCACTCAATTGGTTGTTGTCAACTTCCAATGGCCTGCCACTACACACCTCATCTTCAAGGCTCTCCTCCTTTTCAAAACTTCTTGACCAACCACTGCACTGTACGTTGCTTAGCAGTTCCTGGGCTAAATGTGTTGTTGATGTTGTGAGTTGTCTCCACTGCTTTATTACCCATTTTGAACTCAAATAAGAAAATCGCGGCCGGGCACGGTGGCTCATGCCTGTAATCCCAGCAGTTTGGGGGGCTGAGGTGGGCAGATCACGAGGTCAGGAGATCGAGACCATCCTGGCCAACATGGTGAAACCTGTCTCTACTAAAAATACAAAAATTAGCTGAGCGTAGTGGCGGGCGCCTGTAGTCCTGCTACTCAGGAGGCTGAGGCAGGAGAATCGCTTGTACCAGGGAGTTAGAGGTTGCAGTGAGCCGAGATCATGCCACTGCACTCCAGCCTGATGACATAGCAAAACTCTGTCTCAAAAAAAAAAAAAAAAAGAGAGAAAAAATCGCTCAGATTTGCTTTTTGTCTAACATCATTTCCATAGTCTAAAATAAATATAAAATAAACAACAAGTAATAAGTCATTAGCAAAAAAAAAAGTGAGAAATGCACATTAAAATGATGTAAACATAACCACATTTAAGAATGTGTTCCAATATCAAACAGCAAATTTCAGCAATGCAAAAATCGCAATTACTCTTTCACCAACCTGCACCATCTGCATTTTCCACAGTAAATATTTCTGAGAAGAAAACAAAAATAATATTATCTGAAAATAATTTATAAAGCAGTTTTTAAATTGTAATTCCATCTTTGGGTATTATTTTTTCTTTGTGCTGATGTATGTCATCTTCTAATCCCACATATGTCTCATTCTTATTCTAGTATTGCTGTACAATTCATAATTTGAAAAATTACTTAAATATATGCATTTACTATAATAGCCCTGAAAGGTGAAAAAAAAAGCAGTACCCAGTATAGCTTATGCAACATGACATAAGTTTTATAAAAAGTACATGTAAACATGCATAAAGAAATCCAGAAACATGTATTATGTACAAAAAGATGTGATGTATCCAGTGGAGCTTAATCCTACCAGTGTTATCACCATTTGTAAACATTTGGAAGACTGGGATCCGATCTGCTCAACTAGAGTTTGTAAGTGACTAGAACGGATCACTGCTTATTAAGCACACAATATAAAAAAGACACGTTTGTCTTGCTTGCTTGATTTCATGCTCGTAGAGTAAGCAAAAAGGAAATGCACCATCAGGCAGGTGAACAGTATTCCTCATATGTGAACCTTTTGAGAACTGGATGAGTTTTTAGTTATCCTGTATTATGTTAGTCTCATGTTTCATTACTTTTTTTTATTGAGTCTGGTTTCTTGAAAGTTTCTCTCTGAATATATTTAAGGGTGAACTCATTGGCATTTTTTTCTTCCGTTCATCTAGATTATTCAGCATCTTGGAAATAATCACAGGAAATCAGTGCGATTCTAATTTCAATATTGCTTTATTGATAAAACTTTACATTTACTTCAAATTCATTTTATTGATGACAATGGATATTTCAAGAAGATATACATGAGTCATCCCCTAGCCCAGTGATAAAGTGGGAGAAGGTGAAAATGCATTAATTTCCTTCCTCTTTTCCTTCTGCACCAATTCCCAATCCCCTTAGAATTTCCTTGTGCTGTGTCAAAAAGGACATATAGGGCTTCACATAGGTGAGGCATAATTTCTTTTCTGAATTTTTGAATATTTGAACTGTTTCATTCCCCAGAGTGTTCACCGTGGCATCACTTTTAAGGCACTAGCTGTCTCACATTGTGATGTTTCTTGCCCAAGCTCAAGTTTTGTACTATGCCTTATTTTCCTGTGATCATCTTCATATGAATGTTTCAAGGATGTTTATAATTACATCAGTAATAAGGGCTGAATATTATCACTCCTTCAGTCAAAAACTATTTTTGAACATCAAAAAAGCTTGATTTATATCATGTTTTAGTGTATTTATTTTGAACAATAGAACTGCTTAAACCTGAGAAATAGTTTTTTTGTGTAGTATAAGCCACATTTCTGGTTATCATATTCTATTACTATAACATCATTTTTTGGTAAGAAATTACTTATTAAACATAGTCAAAAGTCCACTACTGAAAAGTGGTGGCATAGAACAGTTTTATTGTTCTGCTCAGTATACTGCCACCTATTTTGTTGCAGGTGAAATTCATTAAGAGAATTAGAGAACTTCAACTGTCATGTCATAAAAGAGGCAAAATTTTTTTCAGCTAAGATCTGGTTTCCTTAAAAATTTACTGTCTTTTAAAATATCGTGGTCTATCTCTGTAGATTATGACACACATTCTGTAGATTCAGAATTTATCTTCCTGTTCAAATTTGAGTAATGCCAAAATGTTTCCCAATGAAAAGCAAGGTATTTAATAAGATTGTTTGTTGAGAATTGAGTATTAATATATTCTAAAGGTCTTTTTAGAACTCTATTTAGAATTTTAGAAATAATGTAGTCAAAAGATTCTTTGCCTACATTATTTCATTTGATTTCCAATGGAATCCCATAGCAACTGTATTATTGTCCCCATTTCACAAGAAATGCAGATTCATATACAGTAAAAGGTAGGGCCAAATCCAAAATATATGCTCATCTTACAGTTGTGTGATTATTAATGAGCAACATAATTGGTGATGCATACTTTATTCATGGTACCTTTTGGAAGAAAGTGTTACTCCAAATAAAATTGATCACAGCTTAATGTTTCTCTCATGAGATCTTCCCTTCTATTTTTATCTTATCTATTCACTTTTTAAAAAACCCTTCCATATTCTCTACCCCACCTCAGGGCTCGTCTCTACATCATAGTTTTCCACTTAAAATATGTTCATTTTGTTATTAATTCTGAGTTCATATTCTCAAGAGAAGAAAGCTGATAGGCTAAATTCATATTTTGGTGTGATATCAGAACATAATGGCACTGGTCGATCTATTTGTTTTGTTGTTGCCTCTGAATTACATTTGTTTCAGGTACAATCAGCTTAGGTTCAATATAGAGGACCATGTGGCAAGCATTGTTACCTAAAATTTACCCCCTTCACTAGGTATCTATAGGACGATCATGGACGCCTAGAATAACCAATGGGAAAGAGGGGGTTAGGTGAGCAGATGATGGGTGAATATTTTTCTTGATATTTTAATGATAAAACTTAATCAGCAATGTCATCTTTTAAAATGATAAACTGCATTAAAAGGTACAGCAATGCTAGGAATGACAAATGGCAAATGCTTCATTCAGGGCTCAATTTTTATTTGATACTGAGAGCTTATACTGCCACTCAGATAAGCTCAGTACAGAAAACTTTCAAAATGGAATCCTTTGTAATCCCTGGAAATTCCCGGGGAGGACCTCTGGATGAGGATACTTGACTGTTACCTAAACCTTCTTCCATTTCTACAGTTTATATTCTTAGTTGCATTTCTTTAAGATTTTGTACTACAGAACACTTTATAACCACAGCATTTTTGCTGTTCTAGTACAAACTTGACTTTTTTATCTGAAGAGCAGAGATCGAGAAATGTAAGCAGTTTGTAAAAGTCATCTAACCAAGGAGAGCTATGAATTCAAATACTTTTATTATCAGGTGTTAGGTTTTCTTAAACCACTCTTCTTCTCTCCAAAGCTAAATTTAAAAATATTCTAAATAATTGGACACACCTGTTATTCAATTTGTTTGGAAACAAAGTGAACTAACCGAATACTCTGATTTCTGAAGATATTTTGTATATCAACTCTTTGGGTAGTTAATTTTCAATATTGGGGAAACAGTAAGCTATATTATAATGAAAACTAAAACTTGTTTGAAATCTCTCTTTGATTCATAAGGAATTCCAGTGACACTTATATGAACATTTTTGCTGTGTTCAGAGTGCTTATTCTTCCACAATTTTAAATTGAAACCTAATCTCTGATGTGGCAGTATTAAGAGGTAGGGCCTTTAGGAGGTGATTAGATTATGAAGTCTCTGCCCTCATAAAGGGGGTAGTGTCCTTATCAAAGAGGCTTGAGGGAGATCTTTTGCCCTTCCACCATGTGTGAACACAGCTATAAGGCACTGTCTAGGAGAAGCAGACCCTTACCAGACTCTGAATCTGCTGGTGCTTTGATTTGGCCTTTCCAGTCTTCAGAACTGTGAGCAGTAAGTTTTTATTGTTTATAAATTACCAAGTTGAAGGTATTTTGCTATAACAGCCAAAATGGACTAAGACAGAAATTGGTACAAAGAAATGGGGGTACTGTATTTGCTGTAAGAAATATCTTAAAATGTGGAGTGGCATTGGAACTGGTTAATTGGTAGAGGCTGGAGGTACATACTAGAAAAAGCCTATATCATCATGAATGGAGCATTAAGGGCGATTTGGGTGAAGGCTCAGAAGAAAGCTATAGAGAAAGTCTTAGTCTTAAGAGATTGCTTGAGTGGTCATGATCAGAATGTTGGTAGGAATGTGGATAGTGAAGACTATTCTGGTGAAGTTTCAGCTGCAACTAAGGAACATGTTATTGGAAACTGAAGGAAAGGCCATCCTTTTTTATAAAGTGGCAAAGAACTTGGTTGAGTCGTGTTAGTGCTCTAGTGCTTTGCGGAAGTGATGAAATTGGATAGTTGGCAGAATAAATATCTAAGCAAGGTGTTGAGAGGTTGAGGGTATGGAGTGGCCTCTCTTGATTATTTACAGTAAAATGGAAGAAGACAGAACAAATTAAAAATGGAATTTATAATCAAAAGGAATCAGTATTTAAGATTTGAAAAATTCTTAGCCTGACCATATTGTAAAATATGAAAAAGGGAGTTTCAGAGAGAACACCAAGGATGTGGCCAAGCAAACCTTGCAAGCAACTCTTGAATAAGGAGATTTGTATGAATAGAAAGAATCTAGGTGCTGCTACTCAAGAAAAAAAAAAGAATGACCCTGGGCCAGGCACGGTGGCTCACACCTTTAATTCCAGCACTTTGGGAGGCTGAGGCAGGCAGATCAGTTGAGGCCAGGAATTCAAGACCAGCCTGGCCAACATGGTAAACCCTGTCTCTACTAAAAATACAAAAAATTAGCCAGGTGTGGTGGCACATGCCTATGGTCCCAGCTACTCATGAGGCTGAAGCATGAGAATCACTTGAACCTGGGAGGCAGAGGTTGCAGACAGCCAAGATTGTGGAATTGTGCTACTGCATTCCAGCATGGGCTACAGAGCAAGACTCTGTCTCAAAAAACAAAAACAAACAAACAAACAAACCCAGAATGACCGTAAGGCCTTTCAGAGAGCTTCAGGACTACCTTTCCCATCACAGGCCCAGAATTCCAGGGTCTTCAGAGGCAGAGTGATTTGAAAGGTCTACCCTACCTGTGACTCCAGCAGGTAGAAGTGCGCTTCCAGCTGCCCCTCCAGAGGGCACAGCTAATGTACCTCGGTAGTGTTTGAAAGGTGCTATTTCTGCTGGCATGCAGAGTACACAAGCTCTAGGCACATAATTATCTCCACTTAGGTTTCAAATAATACTCCAGAGAGACTTGAAGCTTAAGAATAATCTCCCACTTGATGTCTCAACCTTCCAAAGAAACCGGGGTGGTAAATGGGCCCTCAAGGCTCCAGGCAGCGATATCCCCATGGTTTTGCTGGGCACAGCTCGTACAGCAGCTCTGATACATGGAAGTCACACTCCTGCATCTCTCCCAAGCAGGAGTTGCACACTGGTAGCTCTGCTGGTCTCTTGTCTTGGGAATATTCTTCCCTCCACAGTTCTCCTGGGCCTGTTGTTTGCCCTGTTGGATTTTGGACTTTCTTGAGATCAGGTACCTCTTGCTTTCTTACTTTTTCTCACTTTTGAAATGGGAATGTCTATGTATGTCTGTTTCACCATTGTATTTTGGAAACACATCACTTGTTTGATTTCCCAAGCTCACAGCTGGGAAGAAATTTGCTTCAGAATGAATCACAACCTTAAGTTTCACTCGTATCTTATTTAGATGCATGTTTGGTCTTAGACTTTAAAGTTGATGCTGGAATAAGATAAGACTTTTGGAGTATTTGAATGAAGTAAATGTATTTTGCAAATAAGAAGGATGTTAACTTTAGGGGGCCAGGGACAGAATGCTGTGATTTTAATGCTTGTCCCCTAAAATTTATAGATTAACACTTAATCCTCAAGTGACAGTATTAATAAATGAAACTTTTAGGAGGTGATTAGGTCAGGAGGGAAGAGCTCTTCCCTCCTGAATATGATTTCTGCCCTAATAAAAGAGGATTGAGGGAGACCTTTTGCCCTTCTGCCATGTGAGGTGCTGTTTAGAGCAACTGACTCTCACCAAACACTCAATCTGCTGGTGACTTATCTTGGACTTCCCAGCCTCCAGAACTGCAAGTAATAAATATCTATTTTTTTGTAAATTACCCAGTCTAAGGAATTTTGTTATGACACCCCAAACAGTCTAAGACCATCTTTGAATCCAGAAAACTGGATTCAATCTATGCATGACCCAGAAGCAGTTTTGGTTTTCAGTGAATAAATACTTAAGTTTTCTTGCTTGTCATTCATCCTTTTTGCATACAAGTGAAGTACAGAAATTTTCAGTTGCATAGGCCCTGTGTATCTGTTCAACTAGCTTGTTCTTAAGGATCACATAGGGAACAAAATGAAAGAATATAGAAGTGTGTGCTATCAGCTGTGCAAGTTTTCACTTTCCTGATTCTGGAATCTGCAGTAGGTTCCGTGGGTCTCTGGAAAAGTTCTTGGCCACATCTAGATCAGTAAATTGCTTCAGTAGGTTACCTCCTTCTTTGTTGATTTTGCATTTTTATGTCTCAAAGACAAGAGGTATATTAATTTTAAAAATTGTACTAGCACTGTCCAAAGTAATATAATGTGGGCCACAAATGCATTGTTGATTTTCTAGTAGCCACATTTCAAAAATAATTAAAGATTAAGGTAATTTTCAAAATATATTTTATTTGCCTAGTGTTCAAAATTATTTTCATTTCAAATAAAATCAATATGACATGATTCATGAGATATTTAATATTCCTTTCCTTCATACTAAGTCATCGAAATCCAATGTGTATTTTACTCTTATAACACTACTCAGTTTGAACTTGCCCCATTTCACATTCCCAAATACCACACATGGCTCCTGGTGACCATATTGGATGCTGCAGGTCTAAACTCTCACTTCTAATCATTTTCTGAGGCAAAGGAGTAGGAATGATTTTGCTATGACCAATTAATACATTATAGAAAAACTTTACAGTGATCATTTTCACATACTGTAGTTTTATATGTTAAGATATATGGAAATCTTTTATGTAAATGCATATTACTAAATTATGATAGGAAATGAAAAAAATTGACTATAGGCACTGAAGTAAGTGGAGGTATATTCATAATACCAAATTATCCAAATGATATTATAAACAAACACGACTATATAAATATAGCCCTTATATTATTAGTTGAAAAAAAAGAGGACATCTGCGTTTTCCATAGTAAATATTTCCGAGAATAAAACAAAAATAATATTAACTGAAAATAATTTATAAAGTGGTTTTTAAGTTGTAATTCCATCTGTGTGTATTAATTATTTTTGTGCTGACATATGTCTTATTCTAATTCCACATATGTCTAATACTTATTCTAGTATTACTGTACTATTCATAATTTGAAAAATTAAATGTATGCATTTACTACGATAACCGCTTAAAGTGAAAAAAAGCAGTATGCAGGATAGTTTATGTAATATGATCTAAGTTTTATAAAAAGTATGTGTAAACATGCATGAAGAAATCCAGAAACCTGTAGCATGTTATTAGCAGCTGTTTTCTCTTGGTGTTAGAATGGGAAGGCCAAAAAAGAAATAACACCATTTTTCTTGTTGTGTTTAATATTTTTTTAGTGAGAAATTTATGGGAGATTTTTACATTTTTGTTTTCATATCTTTCCAGTTAAATAAAAATATAAAAGGAAAGCTATCTAAAGTAGATACTTATTTGTGTCTTTATTTATGTTGCCATCATAATGTCATTTTGGTGCTTTCTTTCCAAGGCTATCGAAAATTCAAACAGATGCTACAAGTGTTCTAGACTATTTAGATAGTCCAAATAGGGGAAAATGAAAACATTTATTCACACAAGGCACTAAATAATGTAATAATCACATAACATTTTCATTTCTGACAAGCTTCTGCAGATCTAGGAACTACTAAAATGACAGTTAAAATAATAATAATTCAGTATTTGATGTGTTCAACCAGAGTGGATCACTCTCCCTCTCGGAGACTAGAGCCCTTGATTTTCTGGAGAAGCAAATTGTTTATGGTTGTTTAAAATTATTGGGACTATCATATTCATTTATTGATAAAGAATATGTTCATGATGGGTTTTTTTTTGTCTTTAAAAAGTAAGTTTAGTAAGCAAGGGTGATTTTAAAAAATTAAAAATAAAACTCTTTAAGAGGCCAAGTGTTGACAGGATTGGTGGGAATAACCAGCTATACTATAAAAGAGAGTGGAAACCCAGCAAAATAAAGATCACAGTAGCATTTAACTGTTTTTTCCCTGAGTATCTGCTAATCTAAGTAAACCGAGCTTTGAGGTTTGTTGCTCTGCTGGGCAGAAGGAGGAAAGTCAAAGTCAGTGCCAGCCATGTGGGGCTGGGAACCCCATGGGAAACCAAACCCACATTAAACAGGGACCACAAAATACCACGCCCTCAGGAAGAGAGGAAGGACTCATGATTCCCATTGTCAGAAATGGGGATGAAGGTGGAGGGAAAGTCTCCATGTACCGTTTAGAGAAGAAGAAAAAGGAAAACAAGTAAACAAAGCAATCTTGAGTTGTGGCTATGGGCTGTAAATTATTATAACATCTTTGTCTTTTACTCTCAATGAATTAGTGGCCCTTATGGGGCTTGGGACAGAAAAGTAATAGGATCTGAATTAAGTTCTAGAAGTATCCCCTGGGCTGCTGTGTGGGAGATGGTCTGTAGGAGGAAGGGTGGATGCAAAGAGGCCAGTTAGTTTGCTGGTGCAGTAACTTATCAAGAGGATGTCCAGACCACAGTGACAAGTAGAAATGATAAAAAGAGTCATGCCTAGACATTTTTCACAGGTACAACAGTTTGGATTTTCTGACTATGAATATGGAATGTGAGCAAAAGGAGTCTGACACCAAAGTAGTTGAAAACACATACATCCTTCAATCCAGCAATTTCACTCAAAAGTATATTTGTTAGAACTACTCCTACTTATGTCAGCAAGGAGACCTGTACACGAATATATTATTAAACGTTGTTTATTATTGTTCATTTTGTTCCCATTACCAGGGGAATAAACAAAATACAATATTTTACAATCATGTAATACTGTTCAACAATTAAAGTGAAATAGATCTATGTCCATTAACATGGCTAATCTCAAAAATAAAATGAAAAAAATTAATAGGTACAGTATAACACTCTTTATGTAAAGAATAAAATCCAAAGTTAATATTATACATTGAATAGAAATGTACACATTTTAGGAAACATACATAAACTTGAATTAGACGGACATGCATAGCTTCATGGAAGCAATAATTTTTTGGCAATGAAGACAATTAAGAAAATCAAGATTAGTATCTTGGCATTTGTTACAATAATCTACATTTCTCTATATTTTCTAAAAAGATTCATTACATTTATCAAAGTCTTGGAAAAAAAGCTGTTTCAAAGAGAATTCTAACCAATAAAATTGCAAGTCATTTGATGGCATGGATATAATTTTATATAGTTAGCTCCCAAGCTTGTAGCTACTCAAATTATGTTCAACAATTTTAGCAAAATTCATCGAGAACCTACTGTGATCAGAAAATCCTCAAAGAATGCGATTCTGACCCCAAGAAACACAATCAGGTTATGTTTCTTGTTTTTCTTAAAATAGATACATTCCTCAAATGGGATAAGTAAAATTGTAGGCAAAGTATGGGAGATGTGTATTTATTCTGATTGGGGGCAATTTTTGATGGGGGAAGAAGTCCATATAATATTAATTTAGAAATGTATTACATTGTTAGAATAAAAACAGAGGTTCCCAATTCCACAGAATCATAGAAAGAAAGCCATATTTCAAGTGAGTGAATTCAGTAGGTAAAGCAGCAAACTCTTCAGAACTGAATCTCAAACCTAAAAAAAAAGTGTATTCTGTGTTTTTTTCCCCAAAAGATAGTTGAGTTGCAGCACCTGAATTTTACATGTCATTCTTAAGCCTTAAAATCGCGGATGTTAAGCCTATCTTAATTAAACATACATAAAATGTTAAATAACATATGTATGAATATTTTATGTGTGAAAACATTTTGAAAGCTCTGCTGTGCCACACAAATCTAAGGTACCCAGTTTTATAAACATAGATATATAAATCTAAGAATAATAATAAAAGCTATTTTAATGCTCACTTACTTAGGGTCATGCATAATAGAAATTAAACTATTAAACTACCTCTGTGCATTACATTATTAAATTATTACTTCAGACCTAAGAGGTTGTAAGTACTAACACGGATGCTGCATTACAGATAATTAGCATGAAGTTTCGAGAGAATAAATGACTAGCTCAGTTAGTAAGTGGTTCTCTGAAGTTCTGTAACCCAGTTACTGGGACCTCTGTAGTTACTGAGTAGGTTATTTGTGGTCCTTTCTATGGATGGCAGTATAACCTGATGGCTAAAATTTTGGGGGATCTGGGTTCAAACTCTAGCTCAATGACTTACCATCTTAACTGCCTCAAAGGTGTTAAATTCTTAAGCTTTATGTTTCTTATTTATGAAATTACTGATTATACTACAATAGATGTGTTGTATGTTGTACGAATAGTGTGAGAATTAAAGTAACGCCTAGGTTTAAAATAGTTCCTAGTGTCTAGTAAAAATGTGTTCAATTTCTGTTATTATATATTTTTAAACATTATTATCAAGTAGATATGAAGTTAATGTTCAGTCTCAGGTTAACAAATTAATTGAACAACAGTTAACAGACAAGAACAAATAAGGAAACTTCCCATAATCTCAGATTATTCTGTCATGAATAGTTTTGTCATCATTTGTGATAAAGCCCTTTCTTAAAACATTCAACATGTTAAGAATCATATTCAAAATCTAAGTACTAATAATATTGTAGTATTAAGCATAGATTAAATTTTGATTGTTGTAACTGTCTTTTGTGAATATTGAGAAATGATCACAATAGCATTTTTGTTCATGTGTTTAATCATTCATGGCATTCCATGTGAAGACCAACAATATTCGAGTGTGAAAACTGATGATTTAATTTTTATTAGCTCTCATTTCTTTCTTTTCTTCCTTGTATTATCTTACTTACCTTATCTAATCTTAAAACCTCACAGTTTTTTGAGAGAGATACTTTGCGAAAATTCACAGAATTTATCATGTCATGAAGAAAATAGCATATTTGTAAGATACACTATTCTGCTGTTCTATTGGATCAAAAGTAAATCTTACTGATGATTATCACCACGTGCAAAAATAATTTTGCGAAGTATTATATTTCTATTGGCATCCTTTCTCATATTGAAGTGATAAAGTTGATTTCCAAATATCCTTTCACAAATCCCTAAAACAATAGCCAGTTTACACTTGAAATGCACATGGTCTCTGTTTTTCTCTCTCTCTTTCCTTAATCCCTTCACCTATCCCATTAGGTACATATATAATTAGGCCTTAATTGTATTTTCTATATCAGTTTCTCTTTCACTGTTTCTTAAAGGAATTCGCTATGAAACTAGACTACATATACATTTGTGTCTTCTCAAAATGGCAAAACTACAATCTACTCACTTTTCCTCAAATATGTAAATAATCAGCATAGTCTAAAATCACCATTGCCTCTAGTAAAATACTCTTGTTCAAATTAAAAGCTAAACTTTTCATAAGTTCAAGCAGCAGCATGCTCTTCTATGAACTTAATTCACTTTGCACTAAAAACCTCTCATATAAGCAAGCAGGCCACATCATGACCTGATTAAGAAAGTCAAATCTTAATGCCCCTTGGAAGAAATTATCTCATGAAAATAAGGCTTGAAAGAATGACAATAACCAAGCTCCTTTAGCTTGATCTCTAAGCTCTTTTAGGTTGATGGTTACCTGATCTCTCATTAATTCCTCAGTGTTCAAGCCCTCACCAATATCTTCTGTTAAAGTAAAATTCCTGAAAAACAAACAATAAAAACACATTGTATTTATAATAGAAGAATTCTATCAAAACTGATCATGATATTAAAAAATGCCATTAGGGAGAAAATGTAGCACACTAGATGGAAATATGGACTCTGACATTTAATAGACATGGATAAATACCCCATCTACTAATTTAATAGGTTTCTTGTATCCCAATCTAATCTAATTCAAGATCCAACTCTAGTGCTTTCTTACCCATGAAGCTCTCATACAGAACACTACAGACCAACTTCTTCCCCAGATAAGTTTTTCTCTTTTCATTTTTATTTCATACATAATATTCATCTCTATAGGATATATAATTACATATATAATTTAAGTTTAGGCTTCACATCTAGACTATGAGCAACTTGATGAAAATGGGGTGATATTCCCCACAGTGGTGCCTGGCACAGCGCCTTGCACAAAGTTTGTATTCATAAATATTTCCTTCCCATGTTGCTAAAAAACAGCCATCTAGGTTCCAGATAGAAGATTAAAATTTTGATCTCATAAGTTTATGAGCAGCAGAACAAAATGTAAGTTTTTAATCAAAAACAATTTTAACATTTGTTTTCATGATTTCTAAAAACAGTATTTAAATCACATTCAAAAATAAGCAAGTTTACCAAAAAAGCAAATAAATGGAACAGATGAAGGAAAAGGAGATGAAGTTTATGTAAGAGCTACATTAATCAATATAGGAGTGGTTATTTAATCTAGATCAAATAATCCTAACTATGTGTGTTTAATTTTAAGACCAAATCTATTTCTACCCAGAACTTTAGATGTATAAGTTATCTTTCTTTTGTCTCCAGGTAGAAAGAAAAAAAGAAGTACTATTTTCAGGCAGAGAAACATACAATTTTAAAAATGGTCTAGCATTTTCAAATTATTTATACCCTACCTACTTATATTGCTTGTGCCAGATGTACAGATTTTACATCTGAATAATAAAACCATGTGTTCTTGTCTGTGAAGCTGAAATTTTACTTCAGCAGTAGGAATTTGAGACCATTAGTGACTACTCCAAATGTATCTTGCACATTTCAAATAAACTCACAAGCTAGAATACTCTGTTCTCCCTACTGCCCAGGGATTTGTACATGCTACTTCTTTAGCCTGGATGCTTCTTCCTTACGCAGTCCACAACACGTACCTGCCTTTTGCCTCAGCAACATTTATTTGTTTTTCAGCTCCCTTTAAATCTCACTTAATCAGAATAAAACCTTCCTCAATTTCCTCTACTCCTAGGCCAGCATCATTTATGATGAACTCTCCTAGTGATTGCTTCTGATTTGGAATTCTTACCTAGTTGTTAAATGTAGGGGTCATTGTGTGATAATTTCATTTACTCCTTGCTTCCTCTATTAGAGTGAAAGCTAGAGAGGTGATGATCAGTCGTAGATGCTTTTATTCACAGTGTCAGATACACAGTAAGGTAGGTACCCTTATTAAATAATAAACTGGAATTATTTACTTGAAAATATCAATTCATTTTTAAAGTACTGTGCAGCCTCTTCACTTCAGTGTGGCATGAATACCAATTATTTTGGGATCAAATTATATTAATCGAATTTTTAAAAATTGTCTACAGCAATGATTTATTTAATGCATTTGGTCTTTTTTCACTTACCTCAGATTATGTTGTGCTCTTCACAAATCACCTATTATCAGGATGATGGAGTCTCACTCTGTCACCCAGGCTGGAGTGACATGACATGATCTCGGCTCCCCGCAACCTTCGCCTCCTGGGTTCAAGCAATTCTCCTGCCTCAGCCTTCCGAGTAGCTGGGACTACAGGCGCGAGCCACTATACCCAGCTAATTTTTCTATTTTTAGTAGAGACGGGGTTTCAGCACGTTGGCGAGGTTGGTCTCTTAACTCCTGACCTCAAGTGATCCAACCACATTGGCCCCCCAAAGTGCTGAGATTACAGGCGTGAGCCACTGCACCCCGCCCAGATAACTGTATTCTTATTTCTTCCTGTCTTCTCAAAACTACATTTTTGCCCAAAGCTTCCAATAGACCTTTCTCTCCCGCTATTTTTAGCACTGATTTTATCGAGGCCAGTCTCCTTCGGAGTCAAGAGCTTGTGGACACTATCCCTGCTTCAGTTGGTCACCGAAAATACTGAGTCCCCTCAACATCCCCTCTTCCTCATTTAGCCAGGTTCTGCTTATTTTAAACATTCAACTTCCATCCCTCCTTCCCGCTGACTACCCACCATGCTCTGTTCATTCGCTTCATCTCTCAATTGCTATTGTACTTTTATGCTGTTCCATGCAATTTAGCACTTACTCATAAGATATCTTGTATTATTAATGGATATTTTACACATTCTAGCTTGCATCCCCCAACTAAAACACAAGCTTGCAGAGTCAGGAATTGTACAAAAACACTTCTGTATCCCAAGGCAGTTCCAAAAACGTCATGGCCAGAGTCCAAATCTCCATCAGGGCTGATCGCTATTCACCTATCAAGTCTGGGTTTCAAATACATTCGTGAAGCCTTCATCTTCTCTCAGTACCTGGCACATACCTGTATTATGGTCATTTCAGCCCATTGTGTTGTCGTCTTTTTCTGCTTTTCTTTTGTCTCCCCACTAGGAGCAGAGCCTGTGAGGTAAAGGATTATGTTTCTTATCACTACTATATCCTTAGTATTTAGCACAATGCCTAGTGGAGGATTGGGGCTCGCTATGTATTTGCTAAATGAATAAGTCAGTAATCTTGGTCTCCTTTCATTTATGCAGGCATAAGATATTTTTCCTTTATAAGAAGATTCAGAAAATCTGGATAAACTTTGAAAAAATTACCTGCTTAGATCTTTAAAACCTAGGTAAAACCAAGTAAAATTTCTTATTGACATTTTGTTCTGTGCACAGAGTGTAATATAGTGGTTAAATAGACTTGAGCTTTGCAATCAAACTTGTCTGCATTCTGATTCTGCATGACCTTGAGGAAGTTCCATAGCCTTCATAAGTCTCAGTGACCTCATAAAAAAGTGAGAATTGACTACCTCACAGTGTTGTAAAAATTAAGTAGTGTAATGCATGTAGAACTCCTGGCAAATTGACTAGCACAGAGTGAGCCTTCAGAACATTTTAATCAATTATTCTTTGTTAAGGCAATTTAATAGGAGAAAAGACTAAATGTTATTTCTTGTGCTTCACAGATGTATTCCAGATGAATATACATTTAAAAATATACAAAGCATAAACACAGACAAGTGGAATACCTTTGATTACACAGCTACAAAAATCTGACCACCGTGAAATACTATGTCAGGGTTAGCAAACTTTCTCTATAAGGCCAAATAGTAAAAGTCTCAGGCTTTGTGAACTATATGATTTCTGCCACAACTCTTGAACTCTGTCATCATAGCATAAAAGTAGCCACAGACAACACATACACAAATGAGCATAGCTATGACCCAATAAAATATTATTTACTAAAACAGATAGTGGGCTACATTTGCCAATTATTGTACTGTATAGATACACTTTCTCTCACAAGAGAATTCTACCATAGGTAATAATTTTATATTTGTATATTTGTGCAATGATGCCAAAACTTAAATGAACAGAAATGTTTTAAAAACATG
Organism: Nomascus leucogenys; assembly: GCF_006542625.1. Lineage (NCBI taxonomy): Eukaryota > Metazoa > Chordata > Mammalia > Primates > Hylobatidae > Nomascus > Nomascus leucogenys. The sequence goes on along the minus strand of NC_044382.1, from coordinate 14,294,304 downwards.
ATGTTTTTTAAACATTGTTAAAAAAAACAAGACCACAACATAATGTTTAAGAAACATGAATGTATATTTCCATCTTTAAAGGCATTTGAATACAGTACATGAAATTTGTAACCTCAGTTGTGGATTCACTATTTACCAATGACAAGGTTTAAGTTCTTCAGTGGCCATGAGTAAGTTAAGTTTGTCATCACTTTTTGCCCTGGTGTAGTATTTTCCAAATAGTAAATGCTTAATTCACATGTACATTAAAGTAAATACTAAGAAAACCCTCACATGTAACTAGACACAATTCTACTCATGTATCTTTGAAATCAACTGGAGACATTATCAATTAATGCAAAGATCTTGGGCTTTCAATCCAAATGAGCTTACCTCTCTGCTCCAGATGCTCATCTTGCTGGCTGTGTGTCTCTCCAGGTAAGTTCTGTAATGGAGCAGAAATAATAATATTTGTCCTAAAGCAATGGTTGTCAGCCAGAGTGCAGTTTTTCCCCCAGGGCACACTTGCAATGTCCGAAGACATTTTCTTTTCTTTTTTTTTTTTTTTTTTTTGAGACAGAGTCTTGTCCTGTTGCCCAGGCTGCAATGCAAGTGTGCAGTCTCGGCTCACTGCAACCTCTGCCTCCCAGGCTCAAGAGATCCTCCCACCTCAGCCTCCTAAGTAACTGGGACTACAGGTGTGCACCACCACACCCAGCTAATTCTTATATTTCTTGTAGAGATGGGCTTTTGTCATTTTGTCCAGGCTGGTCTCCAACTCCTGGGCTCAAGTGATCCTCCTGCCTCAGCCTTCCAAAGTGCTGGGATTACAGGTGTGAGCCACCGCACTCGGTCTCATTTTCATGATTTGGGATGAGAGACGTTACTGGTTTCTAATGAGTAGAGGCCAGAAATTGTGCTTAATATGTTAGAATACCCAGGACAATCCCTACCCTGAAAGAATTATCCAGCCCAAAATGTCAATAGTTCCAAGTTGGGCAAACTCTGCTCTAAGGTTTTTGTGAGGATTAATTCACATAGTGCTCTAAAGGTTTAGCAGAATGCTGGGCTCAATAAATCTTAACTGTTAATAAGACTGATTTCCATCGACTGGTAGAAAATATACCTTTATGCAAATTTCGAGTGAACACAAACGTATAAAAATAAATGAACTCTCTATTTTGGGGACTAGAAGCTTATTGAAGCATTTATTTAGATTAAATAATAAAATTAATACCTAGTCATGTATGTATTGACATCTAGAATCCATATGCTCTTTGTGAGCCTTGAAAGGTTTTGAATGATACTTGACTATTCTGTCATTGCCATGGTAAATGTTTTATCTTGTTGTTAATATCTGACTTATTTAAAATTCATGTGGGAAATTTGAAAGTTCTATTTCCTATCTTAAAAATCAATGACAACTTAATCAATGCTGCTAAAACAAGCCCCAGTTCTTATGTAGTGGAAAAGTAAATAAGCTGGAGAATTAAAAGTGACAGAATCTTCACATCAAGGACAGAGCATATTTCTATCTCATTCTTCTATGTCTGCAGCCTGAAATATTCCATCTGCTTGCCTCTTTCCTTGGGGAATTGAAGCACCTTGAAAAGGATAAGAAAACTTCAACATTACAACAATGTTTCATATTATTAGGCTCAAATTAAGTAAATAACAGAATCCTAAGCTGATGACACATCCTGAGTTTGCACTAATCATAATTTGCAATCTCCATCATTGTCATCAGAACCTTTTTGCCTAGCAACATCCCTGCTACTGCTTCTGTTCCGACCCTCTGGGTGCAACTGAAGGAGGAGGCAGTCAAAAGGAAAAACACAAATATCTCCAAGATGGCACTTACAAAAAGCAACAACAATGGCAAAGTGTAAACACAAACACACACCTTGAAGTTTATGTTCTTACTCAAATGCAAGCATCAACAATGGCCTACTGTCAGCAAGTTAAATGGCTGGGGTTGTGTCAGTCTCCCATTACATGAAGGTATGCAAACTTATGCTAATACCTATCAGTTGGTACCAAATGAGCGAGTGAGTCAGGAGTGATGAGTGAAATGTGAGGGAAATTGCACTGTTCCTGTGCCATCTAAAAGGGTAATGGATATTCAGTTCTGCTTATTTTTGGTCACTGCATATGAGTGCAGAGTGGTTAAGTCTTCCAATTTTTTTCTAAGACAGAAATCTGGAAAGGTTGACATAATTCCATCAAGGAATGAAATTGAAATAAATATATAAACAATTAAAAAGTAATGTAAAATAGTACAACCACTCTGGAAAACTGGCATTTTCTAATGAAGTTAAATGTATACCTACCATAGGACAATTCTACTTCTAGATATTTACCTTAGATAAATGGAAACATATGTCCATGAAAATGATTTATATAAAAAATTCACAGCAGCTGTTTTATCATAATAGCCCCAAACCGGAAACAACTACCACTTCTCTTCCAGCCATTATTCAGATGACATGCTTCCCCACACTTTGATTACTCTCCTTTGAATACGTTTCCATTTGTCTGCCTTCCATTCATAATGTAAGATTTTCAGTGTTGTTAGACAGTACAGAGCACAGTGAAGCTGGTCTCTGCTTTATATTACTTTCCATATTTTCACAGATGTAGTCAAAGAAAATGCTAGGTATTTTGTTACATGTTTTCATTGATTTATGTTTTTTAATAGATTCATATTGAATATAGTTACTTACATGGTTCAAACACTTATATATCTGCCTCTAATTATCTGCCTTTTTTATTCTATTCCTGTGTAAAAACATTACTTGTTCTCTTATACTTTTGCTCAAATGGCATATTGCAATTCATTTTAATCTTGTTTGATTTGATTTATCCATTTCTGTAAGCTATTTAACTTTATTGAAATGCTCTCTGGTTGTGAGAGGCAGTTTTATCTGGAACACCAGCATTGTAACTATCTCCATCCTGATGGGCATATACTATATGCTAGGTGCATTTATGTTAGTTATCCCACATCATTCATACAATGGGTAGATGGCCTTTCCAAATTATAGTTTTATAGATGAGGAAATTGAGGTTTAGAATAGTTAAATCACTTGACCAAAGCTACACATCTGATAAATGGCGAAGCCAGAACTCTCTTCCGGGTCTAACAATTTCAAAATCCATATGCCTAATCATTATGATTTTATTCATCTGTAATTTGAAAATAATTTGTTCTGATCATTCTGTCCTTTGCTAAAATTTATAGTAAGACTTGGGTCAAAGTTCTAATGCTTTAAAAACATGATTCTTGAGTAACACACACATTTCTCACTTAGCTCAAGTAAGATAACAACCAACTAAATTTACAAAAATACACTTCACCCACCCTGTTTCTAAAACCTAGTCCAAAAGGATATAATTAAAGGCTTGAATGAACACACCTGGACTTCAGCATAACGATCATGTTTATTCATAGTTTCCAATCTTGTTCTAGTCAACTCATGCGTGTTTAGCCTAAGACACTTCTCTTGCTTGTACACACTGTCTTATTTCTGAAACCAGATTGCTTCTAAAAATTGATATATATATTTAATGCAACAGCATTTCTAAGACTGATGTCCCATTGAGGAGCTAGGGTAACCTGTTGTGAATCTTTTGAATGCTGAAGGTTATGTTCCAGTCTATAGCTATCAATATTCTTCTTTTGAAAATGAGATCTACCTTTTTCTTCTCAACTTTCTTGTGCCTCTCCTATTGGTCCTTTATTCTCTTTGATTAACTCAACATCAAGTTTTCAATCTCATTGGTAAGTTTTCTCACTTTGGAACTTAGACACCCAAAGCCTGGCCACAAAGCCATTTATTCAGGGCAGAATGGTTCTCCCCAACCACTTTACCTGCATGGTACCTCAACCACTTCTCTCAAGTGTTTGTTCCACTCTTGAGATGCTATGCTTTTGGACGGATAAAAAACATGGCTTGTTAACCTCAAGCACTTTTTTGTTTTCTTCTTGTAAATGTAAAAACCTTGAAAGATCTTTTGTTTGTCCTTGTGTCCTTATAAACATCAGGTCTTTGAATTTCAGCTTTCCTGAATTTATTTGTAACTCAAAACTTCTATTTGTCTTTGTTCTTTATATGCATGCTTTAAAAAATCTAAGGTTAATATAGATTTCCTTATTCAACAATGTTTAAGAAAAATAAAACCTAGAATTTTAGAGTATTTATGAATTAGACATTCTAACTGTCTTACAAACTTACCTAATATAAACCTTCTAAAAATTGTAAACAGTTACCTCCATTTGACAGATACTGAAATTGAGGCTCAGAGAGTTTAATTTGCTCAAGTGACATAGCCATAAAATTGTAGAACTAATCCATTTAATTTTAAACCCCATGCTCTTAACTAACATTCTTGACAAAAGTGTCACCTTCTGTCAAGTCCTGTATTCTTTTCTTACCATCTTGCTTTCCATCATTCTTATCATTGCCACAGAACAATGCCTACTTTTTCTCTCAACATTTAAAATTATTTCTAAAGGCTTTAGAATTATATCTTCCTGTGCTGGGCGCAGTGGCTTACGCCTGTAATCCCAGCACTTTGGGAGCCCGAGGCGGGCGGGTCACAAGGTCAGGAGATCGAGACCATTCTGGCTAACACTGTGAAACCCCGTCTCTACTAAAAATACAAAAAATTAGCTGGGCTTGGTGGCGGGCGTCTGTAGTCCCAGCTTCTCGGAGGCTGAAGCAGGAGAATGGCGTGAACCCAGGAGGCAGAGCTTGCAGTGAGCCGAGATCAGGCCACTGCACTCCAGCCTGGGCGATAGAGCAAGATTCCGTCCCCACCCCCCGCACCCCCCAAAAAAGAATTATATCTTCCTTATTTATCCAGGTCATATTTGTCATAAGGAACAATTCAATCTAGCAGAATGATACTTAATAAATATAGGAAAGTTTATGCAAAATGTAGGATTTACACATACTTTTTACCATTCCTCTACTACATTGATCTGATTTACGTACTTTGGAATAAGTCAGACATATATTACAAAGAAATAGGATACAAAGTGGAATATTGTAGTTTACATAAGAGATACATGTTCAAATAAGAGTTGGCAGGAGGGAAGCATGACTTCCCTCAGGGGAGACATGGAGGAACCAGACTCTTCACTCTGTAGCACGTATCACAGTTTTCTACTAAAACCCGTTACCTTCTTCCCTGTGGTAATAGGATTTTGCTGGATACCTGGTTAGAGTACGTTTCCCAGGCTCCCTTGCAGTTTTTTGGGGGCACTGGAGGGACTATGTAACAGAGTTTTCTCCAAGGGAATGTAAATAAAAATGAAGTAACCTCCAAGCAACTTTTTAAAAATCAAATGAGTCTCTTGAACATTCTCTTTTTCCTTCTACTCTCTGGATTTGAATTAGAAGGGCCTGGTAGTATAACAGAGCCAGGAGGTGGTAGGCACCAGGGTCCTCGAATCAGTATGGATGAGAGTTACCAGTAGACCAGAAACACCAGCATTGTATTATAAATGATCAAGAGATAACCTTCTATTATGGTAAACCACTGGTATTTGGAGAAAGGAGTCTGTAATGGCAGTTTCTCTTACTTTATAACATACTTTCCAAACATCTAACAAAATATATCTACCACCTTTCACAATTTTGCACCTGAAAGGGTTAGGGAAAAGTATATCCTGGGGCCTCAGGGAGAAAAAAAAGGAAAGAAAAAAATTACAAATGGCTTAACACAATAATTCTGTAGAAGATATAGTCAATGAAAGCACACATGAAGGGGTAATCAGTTCTGCATAAGAGAGTGTTTAAAAGATTCCTAGGGGAGGAAACTTGAAGAATGAAGATATGTCTTCAGATAAGTCGGAAAATAACATAGGAAGTGAGAACAGCATGAACCAAAATTTAGGGATTAAAGAATGAACACTGGCCACTTCATGGGAAATTTAGTTTAGCCGAAACACTTGACACAAAAGAAGTGAGAATAGACCCTGGAAGGGGCTCAAGGATGGAAAGTAAAACTAGGCCAGATCTTGAAGCCCTTTGGATACCTTGTGTAGTAGGCAGAATAATGACTTCCCTAAATATATAAGTACGATAGGCTACAAGGCAAAGGGAATTAGGGTTGCGGATGGAATTACAGTTGCTAATAAGCTGACCTGAAGACATTAAGATAGGGAGACGATTTTGGATTACCTCAGTGGGCTCAACGTAATCACAAGGGTTTTTAAAAGGGTTAGAGAAAGATGTGACTATGAAAAACCAGGGAGATGGCAACAGGACAGGAGTTGGCCTGATAATGTCGGCTTTGAACACAGAGGAAGGGGCCACGAGCCAAGGCAAGCAGGTGGCCACTAAAAACTGGAAAAGGCAAGGTAATGTGTTCCTCCCACAGCTCCTGAAGGTAATCCAACTCTACTAATATTTTGATCTTAGCTCAGTGAGATCCAAGTCAGGCTTTTGAGCTACCGAAAATATGTTTGTATTCTTTAAGCCGCTCGGTGTGTGGTTATTTATCGTAGCAGCAATAGGAAACTAATACTTCTTGCTAAACCTGACCTTGGGGAACAGATGAATATTGGGATCAGAATTGCCCCCAAGAGGGTCCACCTGGGAGCAGTGTGCAAAATGGGTTAATTGGGCAGGACCAGAAAAAGAAAAATAGAGAACTATTTTTAACAGATTAGACCTCCAATAAGATGTTGGAAGGCAACTAATGAAGCAGAAGTAAGGAAGCCAAGAGAAAGAATATGCTATGCAGTGAGAATAAGCTTGTTTTCTGAGTCTATGCTATCCAGAAAATTGGGGATTGGGGCGGATGTGATGTATTGTTAAAGCAATGTATTCTGTGAACTTATATAGATATAGGAGAATAATTCCAGTTTCGTGATACATTTCAAGATATTATTACAAATATTGAAAACAAAACCAAGGTTTTTTGCTCCTTTTCATATTTCTGAAACATTTGTAAATCTTGATGCTTTTCCCTTCGCATACTATTTGATGCACAATGCCGATGTAGCCTTACCCTGCAAATGCAGGCCTGTGTAAAAGTGACATCTTGTGTTGCTTTGATGCATTGCATTTCTTGTTCTCCCTGTCACGATTCCTCTGTTTTGGAAATTCTTTTACTTTTATTTTGCTAAAGAGCAAAGAAAGACTAAACTAAAATTATTGCAACATAAAGCATATGACTCATGGTATTAAAAAATTACATTGTTCTCTACGTTATTTATAAATTATACAATGGTGACAGGTAAATCATTCTAATGACAGAATTTATATCTGCCCTTGTACTGAATTGTAAACCTGAGAGAGAAGAGTTTGATTTTTTAATTAAATTTAGTAGTTATCATGTAAATGCCTTAGAACAAAAGAAATCCACTGATTTGAAATGTCTAGAAACTAGCCTGTTTTCTATTTTCAGGAAATGTTACTTTTCATGGCTGATGAGGTCCTTGTGGTTTCAGGTGTGAGTATATTATCCTATCTCTTTCTATAGATTCACTTCACTGCTAAGTTTGAGGCTCAATGGCAATTATATCAAAACTTGCCAATTCATTTTAGGCCACAGATAGGATACTCACACACTTGAGTAAATAAAAAGGTATGCAAAATTCTGGAAAAATATCTATGTGATCAATAAAATTAATTATGAGGATGTCAATTGTTCCCTTCTTCCCCATGGTTAGTTAACAGGCTGGTATCAGAAATACTAGAGATGGAAAATCTTTCCAGCAGGTTAGTAAGGATTAAGGTGGTATGATGCAATCTAGAATAATGGGGAACAGAAAAGAATATATGGTTGAACACGAAAAAGAAAACTAAATGAAAGAAACAGCATGCCATATGACCACCACAGATAGAGAGAGAGAGAAAAGCCCAAAGCTTAAAGCTAAAAGAGAAAGGAAGGTCTGAAATCTCGAATAATAAAACTAGGGGACTGCTGGGAAGAAACACTCTGGAGAAGAAAGAAAAGGTGCCTAGATCAAAGATAGATGAGACAGAATCTTAAACGAAGAGGAATAAATGGTTGTCAAAGGCAGAGAAAACCACAGAAACTAGAAGCCAGCTGTTGGAGAACATGATTACAGATCCCACCCTTAGATGGGAATGAGACCGAAGGGTATAAGGGAAGGACATAGTTTCACTTGTATCATTAAACGATAAATTGCAGCTGGTACAAACTCATCATTCATTCAAAGTTTACAGCCCCCCCAAAATGAAGTGAAATAACAACTGTTAGATGTGGTAAAGACAAAGTGGTTTGTTAAATCAGACACCTAGGTTTGAAACTTGGATTTCATTTTTTTTTTTTAACTTTGCAAGTTCCCTAACTATTCATCTTGTTTCCTCATCTGTAAAGTGAGGCCAACTGCAGCTTTTTCCTGAAGCGATTGTGAGGGAGAAGTGAGATAAGAAACCGTCCTTGGACCTAGTTGCCAGTAATCAGTAGACACTAAAACTTCAATTAATAATTGGTCGAGAGATTGGCTTTAGCTCTTTCTTTCCTAAGTAAATCATAATGATACACACACACACATGATCAGTAAGAGAAACAGATTTCTAAAATTGTTTTTGTATTACATGTGCAGATGAGGAAGACAATTACTCCCCTTTCTTGGTAAAAAAAAAATAAATAAAAAATAAAGAATGAATCAAAGATAACAGAGAAGTTTGGGGCAGGCCACTTGTCAAAGGTAGAAGTTTTAATCTCTTTGCATATTGTTTGCCACATTAGCATATAGAAGTTGTGGTGGGAAGAATGCTATACAGTTGATCTTTGAATAATGCAGGGGTTAGGGGTGCCAACCTCCATGCAGTTGAAAAATTTATGCATAACTTTTAACTCCTCCAAAATTTAACTATTAATAGCCTACTGAGAAAGCAAGAGAAAAGACAGTGGTATTAAGAAAATCAGTATTATTTAAAGAGTCAGAATAGAAAATATATTTACTATTCACTAAGTGGAAGTGGATCATCATAAAGGTCTTCAACCTCATCTTCAACATTGAGTAAGCTGAAAAGGAGGAGGAAGAGGAGGGGTTGGTCTTGAGGGGTTGGCCTTGCTGTCTCAGGAGTGGCAGCGGGTGAAGAAAATCTGTGTGCAGGTGGACCCACGAAGTTCAAATTCGTGTTGTTCCAGGGTCAGCTATACAGTTGGTTTTGTTTTATCCCCATAAGATCAAGGATAATTTACCTGGGATAAAGTATGGTCTGTGGGCTGCCTGCAACATTACCCACCATGACGCCTGTTCAAACTGCAAAGTCCTGGAGTCATACCCAGACTTTCCAAAACACATCTCTAGGAGTGGAGCTCAATGACCCAATGTTTGTAGCAAGATCCCTGGGTAATTCTGGAGTACCCTAAAGTTTGAGACACTTTGCTAAGAGAGCTTGCAGCACCTTCATGTTTACATGGAAATTATCATCTTTTTTAGTGTGATTAACATACCAAATATTTTCTAGTTGATGAAAAACAATCTTTAATTTCTCAGAAACTTTCCCAAATTATTCCATTGATGGCATCTTCCTTTTCCTGAGCATTATTTTGAAGTTCAGTTAGCAATTTTAAGTTTATCAAGCTGCATTCATTGACTTTCTGAAACATTTAATATTTTAGGAGGAGTGGGTTTCAATGGCGATTGGGTGGTAGTTTTTTAAAACAGGGAAGTTGGGTTGACCTTGTGCCACTTGATGATATATCTCCTAGTGATTCTGATAACTGTACTGCCTCTGTCCTGGCTGAGAACATTGTTTTCAGCAGCCCTTACATCCTATAGCAGCAAACTGGATTTGGGTTCTTGGCACATTTCCTCAACTCATGCAATTATGTAAGTTGGTAGAGCAGGATCTACTTCAGCACAGTCCAAATACCTGTTTGATGTGGCTTATTATGGCACTTCCTATTGGAAATAATGCAACTACTACACAGCACAGGGCAACCAGGGTGAGTCTATAGAACAGTGGCGAGGCCTACGTGAATGAATTGGGTAAACTGTAGTGTGGAAACGCAGTCAACAGTAGGAGAATCTGGAGAGAGGATCTGTGAAAACTTTATGCAGCATTCAGAAAACTCAAGAGAAGTAAGAAATAGAGTTTGTTTTACCAGCTTCAATTTTGCCAGCTGCTTTAAGATCAATTCAAATAAGTTGGTTAAATGGAAGGAACTAAACATCTACCATGTCTGTAAAATCTCCTACCCATCTCTTAAGCATTTTACTTAATTGTCTCTAATCATTCTAATATCTTTACTCACCACACCCGGCCCAGAGACGATCATTTATTTCTTCAACCCATCACTGTGACTTGTAAATGCCTCCAGTATAACATCTGCTGTGTTATTCTACAACCATGTCTTTAAGTGTTTGTTTAATGCCCTGGAAAACGATGACCTACTTAAGACAGAGGCTAGGTCTCCTTTAGCTTTATACCCCCAGTACTTAGCACAGGGCCTGGCACATGATAGGAGACAAATATATATGTGTTTCATAACTGAAGTTATAGTAAGTGGTTGAATATGTTTTTCCAGTCTTTAAGGAGGACCATTTTAGTAAGAAGGTAAAGGCAAGCATACAAATTACTATGTTGTAAGGTAGAGTAAGGTTAGAGTCATCAGAGATTTCATCTAATTAAGGGGATTTCAAAAGGCTTCACAGAAAAGATGGTGCTCAAGATAGGACTTAAGGAATTAATAGATTTTCAACAAATGGAGTGTGTTTGGAGAAAAGTAGCTATTTCAGATAAATGAAACAGCACGAACAAAGATAGAGGCAAAATCTCAGGGAATATTGAGTGAACAAAGCGAAGGCCATCCTGAATAGAATTCATTGTAAGAATGGCAATTAGATTTTATCTCATAGGCCATATGTGACAACTGGTAGAAGCTGCCTGTATTGAAGATCATTCCTGGGCCCAGTCTGAGTTCAGCATGCAAGAATGTCATAATCAAAAAAAATTGTGGCAATGGATGCAGGAGAATACTATCTCTGATTTAAGGCCCTCAGAACCCACCATTTCTATATAAATGGAAGAATCCTAGATGACAAACACATGGCACATGTTCTTCAGGAATCTCGAGGTGCATGTAAAGTCTGTGTCTGGCTTCTCTCCACAGTGTGGAGGCTCACAGCTGTGCACAAAGTTTGACTATGTGCCAAACTCCAAACTAGATGCTGAACCAATATAACAGTAGCAAAGGCAATGATGACACCTAAAAAGATTAAGCTTCCGTAGGAAATACAGTCATTAAATATTTTCACAAATAATTGTATGATTACAATTGTGATTATCATCATGAAGATCAATTATCAGGTGCTATGTCTTTGCAAGGGAGACTGTCCTGATAAAAGGGCCCAAGAAAACTGCTCTGGCAAAGGGATCTGTAAGCTGCTACTGGGAAGATCCCTCTCCCTAAGTGGGATATACGGAAATCAGTGCTCCTTGATATTTGTTGGATGTTTCAAGTTTTGAGAGTCTCACATTTTTCCTTATTAATATAGCATTCTCACAATTAGTTAAAACATCTTAGAGAAGTGGACAAAACAGGAGCATATTTTCTTAAATTAGTAGTTCTCATACTGTGGGCCCTGGACCAGCAACATCATCCTCACCTGGAAAATTGTTAGGAATGTGTATTCTTGGATCTTACATCACACCTACTGAATCAGAAGTTCTAGAGGTGGAACCTAGCAAGATGTGTTTTAGCAGGCCTTCCTGGTGATTCTAATGCACACTATGGTTTGATAACCACTGCCCTAAACTAAAATGCACACTTTCAAACAGAAGGAGGTTTTCAGGAAAGGGAGAAGTTTCTTTTAAAGAGTTTCTTTCTCGGTAACAAAAAGAAAACAACTTACAGATATAAATGAAATTCCTTACTGAACACTTAGAAGGCACAAAGAGTTTGATATCAAGACATTTAGATATTTTGATATTCTAAGAAGGGACATAACAATTTGTTGGTGTCTGGTGATCCATTTACTTCTTGTAGGATCCTAGGAAATATGATTTGTGTTTAGGAAAAATTGACGGATCGTGACTGCTGTCTGTAAGATGAAACAGGCTTTTTCCTCCCCAAGGAGGAAACATGTAGTATGTTTGTGTATGCTCACTTTCACAAAAGTCTCAATGTGGATTAAAGAACAAGCATATTTGAAGAACTTCTGACACAGTGGAACAGAATGAATCACCACATTGCCCTGGACTGAGCCTCCAAAATGCTTTGGTCAAATGGCAAACTAAGACAAAAAAATTACAAATATCTTACAATTTACAATTGTAAATAGAGAAGGCAGTGAAAACTCCTGAAAATATCTTTCCAGCTTGGAAAGCTGTACTTTAGGAAATCTGTATTTTAGGAATGTAGAAAGAGAGAGAGATTTCTGTTTTTACTGTGGTATGCTGGTCCAACTGAAGGCGCGATTTATGAGTAGAAAACTCTGGTGTCTAGAAAATCTGTGAGAGTTGCAATTATTAAAGACATCATGTTACAGTTACTCTTGGATTATCAATGTCATCTAAACCCTTGCTACTCAAAGTAGCATCAGCATCACCAGGAAGCTTGTTAAAAATGTAGAATCTCAGACCCCACCTCACATCCACTAAATCACAATCTGTGGATTACCGTGATCTGCCAGTGTATTAGTTCACTCTCAGGCTGCCAATAAAGACATACCTAAGACTGGGTAATTTATAAAAGACCGAGGTTTAATGGACTCACAGTTACACATGGCTGGGGAGGCCTCACAATCATGGTGGAAGACGAAGAAAGAGCAAGGGACGTATTACGTGACGCCAGGCAGGAGAAAGCATGTGCAGGGGAACTCTCCTTTATAAAACTATCAGATCCCGTGAGATTTATTCCCTATCACAAGAACAGCACAGGAAAGACCTGCCCCCATGATTCAATTACTTCCCACCTGGTCCCTCCCACAACAGGTGAGAATTATGGAAGCTACAATTCAAGATGAGATTTGGGTAAGGACACAGCAAAACCATTATTCAGATACCCATTAAAGTTTGAGAAGTACTGATGAGCTTACATCATCCAAGTTTGAGAAGTACTGACAGACTTACATCATTCTTGAGTTGATGCCAGATTTCCATCACCTATAGGAAAATTTTCCTGTTGGAAATTTTCCTGTATGGAATTCTGGCATCAGCTCAAGAATCTGTTATTGCATGCTAATCTAAAAATGGTTAATTGCAAATACTGGCAATAGAAGATACTCTGAGTTTCAACATAAAATAATGAAGAAAAAATTTTTAAAAGCCAAATCAATATAAATAAAGGTATCTGAAAATTGTTTATTGAGGAAGAGTAAGTGAAAACCAGTTGGTCTATAATATTGCAATAGCTCAGTGATAAGGTCTATTTTATATGACACTTCCCAAGAGATTCCATTAGAGCAGAAGTCAAAGAAAATCCCTTTTGCTAAAAAGAAAAGCCTTAGAGGAAGATAAAAGATAATTAATTATACCTGAAACCTGCACAATGAACTGAGAGTAATATACCATTGAAAACCAAAGGATTATTGCAGCCTATTAACGGTAAGAATGTCTACTGTACTAGAAAAAAAAACCTTAATTTTTATAGTTTGTGACTATGTTAATTCCCCAAACAGATACCTGGGCGACATTTATGGTAACTCTGGAAAATTCTCCCTCGCTTTAAACACTGAAATTTGCACTTTCTAATGTCACATACGTGGTAAAACATTGTCATGGAGGGAGTAAGTTATTCAGAAGTAGATTTACCTTACAATAATATCAACACTTTCATTTCCAAGCTCATTGATTTTTTTTTTTTTTTACCTTAATGAGTACTGGAATTAGTAGAGTACAAAAAGCCCTATATCGGTTGAAAATCTTCTCACAACTCAATTTAATTTAATTTGAAAATAGCTGTTTTACTGTCTCTCAAACTAAATTTAAGAAATCAAACAGAGCATTAACATGTTAATTAATAAGAGGTTCAGTGGGAAGGTAGGAAATGATTAGTTGCATTACGATTCCTTCAGAATTTCTCTAGGAAACTCATTAAAGGGCTCTTCAGAAGTGCTTTCCTGAAAAGATGACAAACACATGGCACATGTTCTTCAGGAATCTCGAGGTGCATGTAAAGCCTGTGTCTGGCTTCTCTCCACAGTGTGGAGGCTCACAGCTGTGTTCAAAAGGGGACACTCACCACAGTGGCATTTAATGAGTGACACACAGCATGTCCTAGGTCAGACATATGCACCAATTTGGAAGGCAAGAGGTCAAACTCAATGTTTCCAATGCAAAGGGGAGCAGTTTTCTTTGGGTTGGCCAAGGAAGACATGTTCTATGTTTTTCTTCTAGGAATCAGAGATGAGATGAAGAATTCTCTAATTAATCTACATTTTATAGCTCTTTCCATTTAAATTTTTCATAAATATTAACTCATTTGATCTCAGCCACTCTGATAATTAGATATGGTGGGCATAATTCCCAGAGGAAGCAAAGTATTGTTAAACTCACTTTAGGTGCCCTGTTCCAGGTGTTTAATAAGCTTCTGTTTCTGTCTCTGCCTCATTACCTTTCTTTCCACATCTAAGCAGACAACTTTCCAAAAAAGTATTTTAGATGCTTAAATGAATATATACAATTTCAAATAAAATATGATTTAGGTATCAGTATAAAAAGGTAGAGGTTATGAAACTAGTACTGATCATACAAAGTCTTATATTCTTGCTAGAGGAAAACCCCAGGATTGGATCTCACCCTTGTGCCAGCCAGTGGAAGAAAAAAACCAAATGTCCTTTTAGCAGTGGTTCTCCAAAGTATGGTTCCCAACCCATAGTATCAGCATCACTTTGGAACTTGTCAGAAATGCACATGTTGTGGCTCCACTCCAGACCTACTAAATTAGAAACTCTGGAGGTGGGCACTCGTCCTCTCTAATTTAACAAGTCCTGCAGGTTATCTGATACATGCTCAAATTTGAGAACTACTATATTATGAAATTAGCCATAAGAGAAAAGTTGAATAGTTGCTTATGAGAGGATTATCTTCATGAGATGGGGTCTTTTCTATTTTGTTCTCCTTTGCATTTTTACCACAGAAACCATCGTATCGCACACATTATATAATTTCTTGAATCAATACGCCATTCCTCAAAATATGTTCCGAAAGTTCTTTTAGAGTATGTACCGTTTAATGTAGCAAACAAATTTTTAATAATAAACACAGCAGCACAGTTCACAGGATTTTTATAATAATGATAAATGTAGTCATGACTTAAACTAATTGCATAAATAGCCAGTACTACATAAGCTAGAATGGCTGTTCTCAAACTTAGCTATTCAGACCTGGCCTGATCATCAGAATTACCTGGGGTGGTCCCAATAATTCTGATACCTTCAGTAGGTCTAAAGTGGACCCAGAAATTGGAATTTTAAAATGATGCTCTCTAAATCCTTTTATGGGCATATGTGTGTAAACACATACGCTCCCATATACCTATATAACTGTTTTCAAGAATTTTGTTACTGTTTCAATTAAACATATAATTAAATATACACACACACATTTTATTGGAAAAGTGGTGCTTGCTCATTTGAAAGCAAGCACAGAAATTTATAAAAGTGAAACTCCCTCTGTCCCATCTCACTCTTCAGGAAGAACCACAATTTATAGTCTGGTAGCTTTTTCTGAGCACAAATTTTTGTCTGTGTTAACTCAAATTAGATGTGTTTTCTTTGCAGAAAATGAATAAGAGAATTATTCTACTGTCTATCAACTTGCAGTTTTCATTTAATGTATTTTGGACAACATTACATGCTGATACAAAGAGGGCTAATTTATTTGTTTTAATGACTGCACAATATTCTAAAACATAAAGTAAGTGTACTTAGTCATTTGTGGACAGTGAAAACTACAAATAACATTACAATAAATATCATTTAGAATTTTTTACTGGAGAAATCTTAGAAATGGAATTTGGAAGTGAAGGGAACAAGTATGCACATTTAATTTAAAAATAAAATGAATTGAATTTAAATGATTTTAAGTGAAGGTATATTAATGAGAACGACTCAGAAAATAAACGACCTAAGAACCACAATGTTTCTGCAGTTGGCCCAAGAGGGTAAAGGCAAGGTAAGTTTTCTGGAGGTTGATCATGAGTGATTTCCTCCCATCTCTGTTTTACCCATGCTGTGAGCCGCTGTGTTCCAGAATCTACCTGCATAACCTTTTTAACATCCAAAATCCCCATTCAACATAAATGTAAAGGAAGTATGCTTACATTTATTTTGAGATAACTAAAAATTTTACACAATAAGTTTTAATATTATAAAGTCTTGTGTTGACTCTTCTATTTTCTATTTGTGTATAACAAGACAGAAAAAAACAATGAAAGAGAAAAGCAGAAATAGAATCTGGCAGTCCTTGAGAAGCAAGAAACTAGATTACTCTAGTTAT
This sequence comes from Nomascus leucogenys, assembly GCF_006542625.1. Taxonomy (NCBI): domain Eukaryota; kingdom Metazoa; phylum Chordata; class Mammalia; order Primates; family Hylobatidae; genus Nomascus; species Nomascus leucogenys. The sequence continues at coordinate 14,277,886 of NC_044382.1, read as the reverse complement.
TTCACCCAACATTTTCATAATTTGATTTATAAAATTTCTTCTTACATCTTAATACTATGTATTTTGTGATTTTTTTCTGTAAATTTAATAAAAATTAGTTTAATGTTCATAAACTGTGTCACTTTACAGATTTAAACTTACTGTAATAATTCATTTTTAATAAAACACAGAATCCTCAATGTCTTTGTGTAGGGTAGTTTAGACAATCAATTTAGAATTAATTTTAGTGTACCTTTTTGTGTTCTTAAAAAGTCAATAATTGATATGTTCTTTTATTGTTCTTTGAACCATGGTTTAGATAATTTTTTCAATTTAATTATCTCTATCGGAGAGACACATATACAGTTATAAAGACTGGCAGAGTTTGATCATAAATATTTATGTCTCACTTTTACAACTATAGATCATACTAATAACAAGACGTGGCCTTTCTCAAAGTTTTGAGATTGAGCTAGACAAATGTCTACAAGATAGAGTTACAGTAAATTGATTACACACATCTTTGGTATTATTTATTAGATTATGTAAATAAATTCCTTTAATTTTTAGGGACTTACATAGTACTAATTCTGTGCCATGCTCTTTCAAAAGAGATTAATCAGTCAATGAATTCCTCCTAACAACACCATAAAATAGATGCTATTATTAATCCCACTTTATCAATGAGAAAACAAAGAAAATATGTTAGGAACATTGTTGTTGAGCAAATATCAAATCTTGATATTTTAAAAACATGTTAGAAAAAAAATTCTCAACAGATTACCTAAATGGTTAAAGGGATAAGAAATAGGGAGGAAGGAAGAAACCCCAAAGAGATTGGAGCAATTTTGCCCAGGAAAAAATGTGATAATCTACATAAAAAGGCATAGCACAGAATAAATAAGATCTGATGAATGGTTTAATGACCCATAATCACAGCATAATCCCACAGTTTGAGGGAAGATTTATAAAGATGACTTGGTTAGAATCAACAATGTTAAAAGTTTCTTTTAGCTCCATGTTTTATGAATGGTTTACATGTAATAAACTAGATTAGCCCTTGTTGCAAAACACATTCTTTTTCCACCTTCTTTGGGGATGCCATGACATCAACTGCAAAACATATCATGCAAATTTGGAATATAAACAAAATACTCCTTTTTGACAAATTTAATTTCTCCTGTTTATATAAGTAGGAAAACCAGCAAGAGCTGACTTTTCTGCCATTATCTACCACCACATGTTAGAAAGCTTTGTCCATTTTGCTAAGGAAGTTTCAGCCATCTATCCTCTGAAAGTATGAAATTACTGAGTTCAAAGTGGAGAACAGTGTTCAAAGCAAACATCATGGTATTAACTGTTTTCTACCTAATAACCTGGAACAAACTTCCAGCTTGAGGTTTACCTAGTTTGGAAGGTGTTTATCAATATCTTGAAGTTTTAAAATAAAATATTTCCCCACAAACTGACAAGCTTTCCATTTATAAACAGCCCAGTAAGATAGGCTGCTCTTTCCTGTTTATCCAAACTGGCAATTTTGGTGTAAAACTTTCACTTGCCACGAATGATTGGATTAAGGACAGGTTTAAAACCTACTTTCTCCAGAAACTGTAGTTGGCTCAAATAGAACAATTCGATGCTATCTTACCAAGAGAGAAAAGTCAGAAATTAGGCCTAAGGGGAAAAGACAAGTGAGTATGTGGGCAAATAGAAGCTTTCTGAAAACCTTGCCTTGTATAACCTGTATTGGTAAATAGTGTGCCACACTCCAAAAAGGAGGACATGGGTTTCATCATTTTACACAGATGCAAAATTATAAACACCGATCAAGGGACACTTTCAAGTATTAGATAGTAAATTAGTACCTTTCACGTTTTGACCAAGCAGCACAACATGATGCAGCTGATCACTCTCTCCTCCTTGAAACTCCTCCTTCACCTAACTTTCAAGGCATCACATGCTCCCAGACCTCACTGGCATTACCTTCTTCATCTCCTGGGCTGCTCACTCCTGATTCCCCCAACTTCTACAGGTTGGAGTTCCCCAGCCCTCAGTCTTCTCATCTTTCCTCTTATAAACCTAGCTTAAAACCAGTCACACTAATATTACATGTATTCTAGTTTCTGCCTTTTATTCTACCATGATTTCAGAAATGTATGTGAAAGTTAGTTAACTTGCCTTATGTATTAGGAGACATGAAACCTTTAGTAGATAACACTTTAGACAATCAATTATAATTTCAAATAAGAATTTATTATCCAAATTATATATCAGACTCTGTACTAGACACATAACATACATTGTTTTATTTAACATCAGAGCAATCTTTTAGGTAGTGAATGTTGTCCCCATTTAACTGATGAGCAATGGTTCCAAGGTCACGTACCCAGGCATACAACAGTAGCTGACATTGGAGTGCCTACTCTGTGTTCTCTGCTATCTTAGCTTCCTAACTTTCCCAATAATCCTATGAGGTAGCTAGTATGATTTTACAAGTGAGAAAACTGGTTTAGAAGGATGCCAAAACTAATAGGTAGAATATTTACAGTTTAATTTTTTAAACTCAGAAGTTACTATCTCTTCATGTCAGCACAGTATCTTCTGGAGAGGGGAAGAGGAAACCATGTCTAGACAAGGTGCTGGAAAGACCCAGGGAAGACACAGGTGAGCTAAGAAAGCAGTAGAAACTGGGTAATTAAAAGTCAACATAATGGCTGGAAACTTGTTCAAGGAGATGTAAAAAGAAAGAAAAACCAAAAGAGAGACTGTGTAGATGAACTTTGTCTATTTACAATTTTGTCTAAGGCCAAATCTGTAGGCTGGTCCCACCGCATGTTATCTAAGTTGTTCGTATACCAATACTAAGAGCTACTGAAATTCTTCCATAAAAATGAAAATCATTTCCCTTTTGATTTGCTAGTTTTTCCTCTTGGTAAATAAAGATTCATTTTTTAGTAATAACTGACCTGCCCTAAGTGTTCACCGCTTTCCTCTGATCTCAAATCTTGTGCTCGGTCTTTAGGTTACAATTCATGAAACTAAAAAATAAACAAAAAAAATTCTCTTACTGTAGTTTCTACTTTTCTCTTTTAAAGATATATTTTTAAGGTCTAATAATATTCACATGATGAGCTTAGCTAACTGTATAAGATTGATTCTAAAAATTGTACACTGAAATTATCTTTTAGACATCTAAGAAAGCTCAAGTTCTAATTTCTTCATTTAGTCATTTTATTAGTCCACTCTCATGCTGCTAGAAAGAACTACCTGAGACTGGGTAATTTATAAAGGAAGAGATTTCATTGATTCACAGCTCTGTATGGCTGGGAAAGCCTCAGGAAACTTACAATCATAGTGGAAGGGGAAGTGGGCACATCTTACATGGCAGTGTAGGGGGAGGGGAGAGAGAGAGAGAGAGATGGAGAGAGAAGCAAACGGGAAAGAGTCCCTCATAAAACTGTTAGATCTCATGAGAATTCACTCGCTCTCAGGAGAACAGCATGGGGGAAACTGCTGCCCAGATTCAGTCACCTCCTTTCCTCAACACACAGGCATTACAGATCCTTCACTCGACACATGAGGATGACAATTTAAGATGAGATTTGAGTGGGGACACAGAGCCAAAACATATCAGTCATTAAATGTTTATCAAACACCTATATGACAGACTCTGACCTAGATACAAAGATTTTCAACATCTGATTTCCTGGTTTAGAAATCCATGGCCAAACCATAAAGGACACAGATAAATAAGAAACTCTGAACCAATATATAACACACACACACACACACAAACACACACACACAAAAGAAAACTAACAGAAAAACATAAGGAAATTTATAATTTCTCATGAAATGAAGTCCAGGATAACAAGTTTAAATGCTGGTTGAATCAGCAGTTACAAGATGTTGCTCATTAGAAGGCCAACAGACTTCAACAATCATGCTTGGAAATAAACTTTACTGGTAGGATGAGACAACAATTCTAGGTGAAAGGAAAAGTGATGGTCGAGAGACAGGACACGGATTGTAGCCAACTGGTCACAAGCAGCCAAAGACTTTGGGCATGAGTCACTGGTTTTCACAGAGAAGATAAATATGACTCTTTAATAGAAAAAGCCTGTTAGGGGACTTCAGATAAGAGAGTGGATACTGTCCAAGAGATCATTCAGGCAGCTTTTGTAGAGCAGAAAGAATACAGGACTGGGAAAAGACTCATTTAGGTACATTAATATGTAAGGGGCAAATCAATAGGTGATGGACGTGAAGTAAAAGGCTATTATGAGACAACTGGAGGTATAAAAGGTAAATCAGGAACAAACACTGCCCTTGAAGGTAGAGAGCAATGCTTCAAAAAGGAAGAGGTGCTCAGCATTGTTTAAAAAATCATTTAGCACTTTGGGAGGCCGAGGCGGGCGGATCAGGAGGTCAGGAGATCAAGACCATCCTGGCTAACACAGTGAAACCCCGTCTCTACTAAAAATACAAAAAATTAGCCGGGCGAGGTGGCAGGCGCCTGTAGTCCCAGCTACTCGGGAGTCTGAGGCCGGAGAATGGCGTGAACTCGGGAGGCGAAGCTTGCAGTGAGCCGAGATCGCGCCACTGCACTCCAGCCTGGGCGACAGCGAGACTCTGTCTCAAAAAAAAAAAAAAAAAATTTAGATAGTAAGAAGATGTAAATAAATAAATAAACAAACCCCTGGATTTGTCAGAAGGCCAGAGGTAAACTGTTTGAGAGGCCATAGGTCATAGCAGTGACAGCAGGGCCACTAGAGTTAGATTTCTTGAATTAAAATGCTGGCACCACTACTCGCTAACTGTGTGGCCTGAGGCAAATGATTTAATCTTTCTGTGTCTTGTGTTTAGCATCTATAAGAGACTCCGATTCAAAAAAAAAAAAAAAAAGGTGTAACATAGTACTTACTTCAAAGGATTATTGTGAAAAATAAGACAATATTAAAGCTCTTAAGACACTGATGGAAGACTTAGCAAGTGGTCGTTAGGGTTCAATAATAAATACAGCACATATTTAATGTTGAATGATGGTAGCAGAAACCAATTGGCAGTGAGTTGAAAAGTGAGTAAGAGATACAGAATAGGAGAACAGAAGACAGTGGAGCTTCAGGAAGTTTTTCAGTGAAGGGTAAGGAAGAAAAGACAGCAGTCTGACAAGACAGAGGCTTACAAGAAGTATGAGCTTTTGTTGTTTGTTTTTGTTTATTAAGGATGACAAAGATTTGGTTATTAAAAAAGATCCTAGCCCCTCCACAGGCTCACACCCAAACCCCTGCTTGTGGAAGAGGCCCCTGCTAGAACATGGACCCTTCCATGCCAATGTGACCGGGTTGCCCGCCTGGACAGAGGGCTAAGATCATTGTAGGGTGCCTGGGCATGTGAGTGGGGATGTCAGGCAAGGCCAGAGTTCTAGGGGGAAGACATGGATTACCAAGAGCATAACCCAGAGATTCACACGCACATGAGCTGAAGCTTCAAGCCTCCAGGCACAAGTCCCATCCTCCCATTGAATTTCTTAAGAAATAGTTTCAAAGGTAAAAGTGTTAAGAATCTCAAGGCAGCCATCACAGAGCATGGAACCCCAAATATTGGGCCTTTATGAATAGAGGGCCCTGTGCTACTGCTTTGGTGCCATGGCTGTAAAGCCTGCCTGCCCTGGCAGATAAGTATATTAATTGCCCTCCTCCCTTTCACTATTGGTGCCACAAATAAAGTGGTAACCAGCTCTACACTGAGCCAGGAGTACCACAGTGTGCTTAGTATGGGGCCTCTCACTCACACCTGAACTGGGTACCAAGTGGGTCCAGTCATGGAGATTCAAGACCTTGAAGGTTGCCTCTCATCCTTGGGTTGGGGCAATGGCTTCCTTGGAATGGGAGATTGATTTGCCTGCCCCCAGCTGGGGGCTCACATTTTTATTTTGAACTGGGCTATGAAAATTCTGTAACTGGCCCCATGTTAAAGGCTGGGCGAGGGAAGTGAACTTTAGCTTTTCAAAACCATTGGAAAATCTCTTATGATGGAATAGAGGTGGCAAAGAAGCAAGCTCATATGTTCATGCCTAAGGCATGCAGGGGCATTTTGCCAGTGAGGCAGGGTTTTAATATTCTTGTCTTAGTCCGTTCGTGCTGCTATGACAACATACCTGAGACTAGGTATCTTATAAAGAACAGAAATCTATTTCTCACAGTTCTGGAGCCTTGGAGTCCAAGATCAAGGTCCTGGCAGGTTTGACATCTGGTGAGAGCCCAAGTCTCCATTTCCATGATGGCGCTTTGCTGAGGCATCATCCAGAGGGGAGGAATGTTATATCCTCACATGGCAGCAGAGATGAAAGAGGCAAAAACAGGACCAAACTCCCTTTGTTAAGCCCTTTTTAAATGGCTTTAATGCATTAATGAGGCCAGAGCCCTCATGATCTGAGCATCTCACAAAGTCCCCAGCTCCCAACACTATTGCATTGGAGATTACAATTTGGTGGACACAATCAGACTATAACAATTCTTTCACTTAAAAAAAATGAAGACAAAACAAATATGACATAATGAGACCAATCATGAATTACAGTTGGTGATAGGTGGAGTTTTGCTAAGTTAGTCTCTGTAGTTTTCAGTTTTCTTTTTCTCTCTCAAAATTCTCAATTGAAAGAGTAATAGGACATGAAAGCATTTATTTAATAAATAATTTCAACTAAATCTCTAAGGAGCTTGCAGTGTATGTATTCATCACATTGACTTTTGGCTTTGCGTGGTATGGGCACGCCTCTACCTCACTGTTTTTTCCAGTGTCTTACCATAGCTAATGAATTGCCAAAGTACCTTCCCAATGTATTGGCTTTCATTCACCCATTCATTCATTCCACAAATTATTGAGTTTCTGTACATGCAGATATCATGAATAAAGAGATTTTTTCAAAACCAAGATTATTGTTTCTAAGTGCCTGAAAATATGTAAACTAATGCTTACAAAATAATATGGTAGGGGCAGAAAATTCCAGTATGCCATGAAATTAGAGAGGAGTATTCCTAACCCACACGAGAGAATACAAAAATTGGTCCTGGAGAAGGCAGTGATTAATGGAGCTCTTAAACTTCACAGGATGAAATAGCAAATAGTTGTGCATAGAGAAGAAGGAAGGACATTTCCAGTAGAAGGAACTACATGTGCAAAATCAAATGACATGTTCAGAATGTTGCAAAATGTCTGGATTATAGGAAGGGTAAATTCCATGCAGCAGAACAGTCGCAGGTAAGTTCGGAGAGGGAGGAAGGCAGCAGAATACGAGAGACTTTATCTATCCTTCATGTATATATATAAAGACTTTATTTTTTTAGAGCAGTTTAAGCTTCACAGCCAAATCAAGAGAAAGATATGGAAGATTTCCCATCTACCCCCTGCTCCACATATGCATAGCCTCTTTCACTATCAACATTCATCACCAGGTTGATACATTTGTTACAACTGATGAACCTACATTGACACATCCTTATCACCCAGAGTCCGTAGCTTAAATAAGGGTTCCCTCTTGGTGTTGCACATTCTTTGGGTTTGGACAAATGTATTATGACATATACAAGTCATTATAGTATTATACAGAATATTTCAGTGCCCTAAAAACCCTCTGTGCTGTCCTGAATATTTTCATAAGTCCTTTTCAATCTCCTTGGCACATAAAGCCTGTCATCACATGCTGGCAGAAAAATTATAAATGGAAATATTTTTCTGGGTAATATATAGGCTGATATAATGAATTCACCAAAGAACATTCATGCATGCTTTATTCACAAAATGGAGGAAGTCTAACTGGACTTTATATAAATCTAAAATTTTCCACAGTTTGAACAGGAAAGAATCAAAGTTAGTCCGCTCTATCTGGATTGGATCAGCAATCTGGATGAAATACTTTTTATTAAACTTCTCCCATACCAGCCTATCTTCTCATGATGAAATGCTCCCTCAATCTGTTCTGAGTTACTGGGAAGGGCATTTCTCCAATACACAGAATGAATCTGGGAAATCAATCTTCAACGTATTTTGCCCTTGAGCTACCCACATAATGTGTATGTGTTTATAAAAGAGAGAGTATTAGAGGTTTTCTTCAATTGTTTATACCCATGGGATACACCCAATGTTGTGGCGATCATACATATTCTTAATTTCCTGAATAATTGCCTTCTACTTTGATTGTTTGCAAATTTGGATTGTGCTATTCAAATTTCCTTGAAACAAGGGGATAAGCTTGTGTATCTTACAAACACATACGCTTACACAAAAATATTTGAATATACAGATTCGTATCCATAGTGTCGATGCAAATTCAAAAAATATGCCAGAGTGAGAGCTTGTTTTGAGAATGAGAAGCTGTGATTATCAAATATAGCATACACAACTTTTAAACGAAATAATCACTTGAGCCTTAAGCAGTAACTACTTCTATTTGTCCAAATGTGATAGGATGATTTTTAGCTCTCAAAACATACTCTTTGAAAGAAAGGAAACAAATTTCTGTAATCATCTTAAATAAGCATATTTGTGAGAACAATTGCTTTGTCTTCTCAACACACTGTTACTGAAAACCTAAAAAAGCTTGATTCTCTGTCTCCTAATAGTCCTTTTAGACATCTACTTTACCAAATAGCAGTAGCTTCAAATGCTGTCTTCAGGACTGTCAAAAGAAAAAAAGATAGCATTAAGTGTTTATGCACAAAAATGATGGTGTATGTTTCTTTCATTCTTAAAAATAAATTCGGCTGGGCATGGTGGCTCACACCTGTAATCCTAGCACTTTGGGAGGCCGAGGTCGGCAGATCATGAGGTCAAGAGATCAAGATGATCCTGGCCAATATGGTGAAACCCCGTCTCTGCTAAAAATACAAAAATTAGCTGGGCATGGTGGCACATGCCTGTAGTCCCAGCTACTTGGGAGACTGAGACAGGAGAATCGCCTGAACTCGGGAGTTGAACTCACTGCAGAGGTTGCAGTGAGCCGGGATTGTGTCATTGCACTCCAGCCTAGTGACAGAGCGAGACTCTGTCTTAAATAAATAAATAAATAAATAAATAAATAAAGTTAAATTATTTGGCAATTTTGCTTGGTATTCCATTCAGAAACACAACTCTTTGGTCCCATGTCACTGGCCAAAGTAAAGCACAGTCCATTCAGCCACCAACAGAGTAGGGAAGCACAAATCTACCATGTGCGGTAATGACAATTCGAATCCCCTTTTAGATTAACTGTGAGTCCGATAAGGGGAAAATAACTGTTAGGTATTATGAGCACATACATCCCTATTAAGTAGAAGTGGCTTAATATTTAGGGAAAAATTTGCTACCTATTCTTATAAGAATTATAAAGTTCCTCATAGATGAATAAGGCTAAAATTCAGATTTATAATTCCAAGGGAATCCTAAATGAACTGAGGCTAAATACCCAGTTCCTTTCCTCCATTTTCCAGGAATTCAGGAAACTTAGGAAGGACAAGATGCCACAGCACATCAGTTTGATAATAAGGCTTGGAGAGATGTGATTTTCAAAGCTTGAACCTATCAAACTGATTCTAGTGTTTGCCACCTCCAGTCTCACATATAATTTTTCAACCAGGACAGGATGACAAAAAAACTGCAGAAATGTGTCTGAGGTGTTAATATAGAATGCAGGTTCAGATTGCAGATGGGCTTTGTTTTAGAAGCAATGAGATTGCCACACACAGAAAGACATTTAAAACATTACCTTAAGCTAAACAAACACCACATTTTCAAGGTGCGTCATCATTAACCTTGGAATGTTGATATGCCCAGGGACAGAAAACAACACAATGACAGGCTATAGAAAAGGCAAAGAATATTTGTAGAGGATGGTGTGTGTGTGTGTGTGTGTGTGTGTGAGACAGAGAGGGAGAGAAAGAGAAGAGACGGAGAATAGCATGACAGAACGGAAATGCATGTTTAATCTCAGATTTTCTATAGCATATGGCGTTCTTCGTAATACGATTTGAATGGGTAGGAAGATGCATTTTCATATCACTTTATACTAATTATCCAAATCAAAGAACAGAGATAGGTGGACATAATGGGGGAGATATAGCCGCCCACTTAGTCCTCACCTAAACACCAACACTGATGGTGATTCTATAGTTTCTGTTTCCTATCCCAAACAGCAAGGTGGTTATTGTTATGATAGTCCAGATATTGCTCCAGTTTTGTTCTAAAATGCTCAACATCTGGGGCGTTTTAATTTCAAGACTATTTTGCATTATTTAGAGGTCGTAAAGTAGCTGAGTGCTGTCTTTTCACGTGAAAACTAGTAGCATGTTTGTTCCCACATGCGATATTGCCAGCAGGTCAGGCAAGTCAAATACCATTGCAGTCTGACCGTGCTGTCCTGCTGTATATTACATCAACAATTTGTATATAACAAAAACAGATTTCCTAGCCTTGGCTGATAGCCCATTTACTCCAAGTAATAGTTGATAAAACACAATTGAAAGACAGCAACAGAATTTGGACAGTCCCTTGGAGTTTGCTAAAATGGATTTGGCCTGTGGCTCCGCTCCTGATAGCCAGCTGTCTTTTCACTACTACATTTCTTCTTCGTGAATGTTATTTATAGCTTTAAAATGTTTTCAAGGATAAAGTGGTAGCACACACAAGGCATTTTCTGTGCTTTGCCGATGATGGAAGCACTCAGAGAAATAACTGTTGTAGTAAGATAATCACTTTTTCATCCTTATGGAAGCCCATTGTGAATGAGTGAGCTGCCACTTCTTACTGGCTATTACACATTGCTGACAATGCCTTTTCCTACTGTCCTTTTAAAGCGGACCTCAAATTAAACCTGTTACCCCTTAGATCCCAATTACATGGAAATCCACAACCTTTCCGAAATGTGTCTAAGCGCTAACATAAAGACCCACTCCATTCAATATTCCTACTAACTGGTTTAGGGTCTTGACATTGCCTAGTAAGAAGATTATAGAAATGCCTGAAGGACAATTTTGGGTATAAAACCAAATGTCCCCCTGTGCATTACAATTGCCCAAAAAAAAAACCTTTCATCTTTTTATTAATTGTATAATTAATGCATTCTGTGTACTGATAAGAATAATGCCATGTAATTAATTTTTAAGAATTAAAAACTTGCCTTTATCCAGACTCATGGTCTACTTTCATGTTTATAGCTATGAATATAAATCCTCTTATCTAATTATAACATGACTGGTTTCATTGTTGAAACAAAGTGGTTCTTTGTCATTTTTTATTTGATTATGTAATATTTATTTTATTATATTATAATCTTTCCAGAAAAAAAAATAAGACCCTAGGACTTAAAATTTTAAGTCTTCCAAAACTTATCAGAAAAATGCCATGCTGCTTTGGATAAGGTATGATATGTCATTTGTTTTCTGTGTCTGTTTTTGTCTTCCATGATTACCCATTCTGTTTACCAAAAGGCTCAATTAGCATTTGAATAGTGAGCCAGAGAGCAGACAGGTTGAGAATTCTTATAGAACTAATTTGGCAGTCCTTCTCATTTTCCCCCTTCTCCGTTCATAGGCTTTTCTTTGCCTCTAATCAAGCTGCAGTTATTAAAGCTAGAATAAAAGACCTGATTTTCCATTACATTGATGCATGCTGAACAGAGCCTTGATTTGCTTTTTCTTTCAGCAATGCTAATTGGACTCAAAGGAAATATTTAGTTTATAATAGCAAATGAAGAATTCATTTAATTTTAAGGAAAGGGAAAATCAGCAATGGAACTAGCCTACACACACACACACACACACACACACACACACACGTATATGTGTTTTTTCCAACTGTTTCTTTCCTTTAAGAGTATTTATCTTAATGCTTCTCACACATAACAGAGTTATTTAATTACCAATGCTAAAAACCTTAGGCTGGAGAAGTTTATGGCTGACAGAAAAATTTCTAATCCTTGCTTGGAAGAAAAAAAAAAAGTAATATATTGGGAAATCGCACTTCAAATATACCTGATCAATATATAAGAAAGAATTAATGTAAGCATAACTGTTTTCGAGTACTATTTGCACTTAAGATCATTGGATATCTTCCAGACTAAGTTTTCATAACCAATCACTATTTTCATCAGATAATGGACTGGTATTTTTCCCTGGACCATGCTGTTGAATTAGAATGAGTGCAGGACTTTACACATGAAGCATGGTTAATATTACATTCAAATGTCATATCATGTGCTGGTACTCATCACCAGAAAGACTGTAAAGGCTCACGCTGAGGAGGGAGTTCTTTATTTAAAAGTGGTAATCAACAAATTTTAACAGAGTTGCAGCTCAAAAGAAAAAAAGGAAATTGTCAAGGGAGTAGAGGAAAATTTTGATATGCCAACTTATGTATAATGTGCTATTATATCCTACATGAAGATTCAAAGCAATTTCATTCAGAGAAATGTTTTTCCCTATGTCAACGTGCAAATCTTTCAGGAGTGTTGAATCATTATAAAGGTGTTTTTATTTGCATTTGATGCCTCCTTTCCAACTCCTTGCCAACTATTTAAAAGGGGCAATAGAAGGTTTTATTTGAACATTTATGATTTAAAATTCATCCACTTCTTGAAATGAAGCATTTCACTCACTCCAGTCATATCAAAGTGCTTTTATTTCCGAGAAAGCATCATGGTCTTGACTCTGGGCCTTTGAATGCACTCTTCTATGCTCTTGGAATCCTTCCTTTCCACGCTATGCTTGGCTTCCTTCTATTCAATCTTCAAGACTCTGCTTAAGTATTACTTCCTCTACAAGTCTTCCCTGATTCCTTCTGCCAAATTCCATTAAAATATCACACAATATCATTCCTACTATATATAACTATAGGTTCCTTAACACATGCAGTCTAGTGCTTCCTCTACTCTGTGGTTACACTTTTACTTGTAGAATCTCTAGCTACAGCCCCTGGGAACTGGTTGGAGCCTGTCTTACTCATCCTTGTACTATCAAGTATGTGTAGAATAAATTGATTTGCAGCAACCTAATTCAAGACCTAGTCCAATTGGAAAAGGTCAAAAATACAGGAAGAGAACTTTTACTCCATGTATTGATTTACTTTAAAAAACGGTTCAGGTTTTGATAATTTATAAGGTAAAATCATCTTAGGATTTTAAATCATATATTTGGCAAATGATAGTTAAAAAAATTAGTTGCCATTATTTATTAGCTATCTAATATTGGCATATATTTTAATCCTTAGATCTCTCTTCTTTTTTGTGTAGTTGCTAGAAATGATCTTAATCACATTAATAACCCCCATGTTAGTAACTCCAATCTAGACCTTTCTTCTGAACCCCAGATCCCTTTTCCCAGCTGCCTATGTACATATTTAACATGGCCCAACTCTTCCTTACAAAAAACTGGTCCCCTTCCCATGTCCCTTTTTCAGTCAATATTGCTCATATCCAATCCTATGGATTTCACCCTCAACATGTTTTCTGGTCCAAAGTACTCACTTGACCTACTCCAGCGGCCCCTCAAATTGGTTTACTTAAGTTTACTTTTGCCCTGCTCCAACTCAATTGCAACAAGAAGGAACTCTCCACTGCCAAATCTGAGCATTTTATCTTATTGCTTAAGAAGCTCTAGTGCCATCCTATTGTTCTTAGGTTAAAAATAAAAGTTTGAGACCAGCCTGGCCAGCATAGTGAAACCCTGTCTCTACTAAAAATATAAAAAATTAGCTGGGCGTGGTGGCAGGCACCTGTAATCCCAGCTACTTGGGAGGCTCAGGCAGGAGAATTGCTTGAAGCTGGGTGGCAGAGGTTACAGTGAGCCGAGACCGTGCCACTGCACTCTAGCCGGGGGAACAGTGCAAGACTCCATCTCAAATAAAATAAAATACAGTAAAAAATAAATAAATAAATAAAACATTAAATAATAAATTATAATAAATAATTAAATAATAAATAAAATTCATTAAATAAAACTCACCTGCGTGACTCCACACATGAGGCTCTTCTCTACCTCTTGAGCCTCATGTTATACCACACTCCCATTGCTTTTCCCTCTCTAGTCATACTTTTAAAAGTCCTTCTCATGTGCCATGGGTCATCTTTTGCCTATGCATTCTGTTCCACCCATAGCAGGATTCCTTCATCCTCTTCTCCTGGTTAATTCCTTTTGTCTTTCAAGTTTATTGTCAATTTTTACTTTCTTAAGGAAACTTAGTCTGCTAGTTCTGGGTAAGTCAATACTACTCCTAGAACACAATTAATTCTCTTGTGCTATTCCTTGTCATGCCCAGAGTGCTACATTTGCATGATTATTTTATTAACTGTTTCCTTGACTAAGTGTGGCTCCATGAGAGCAAGGCCCAGGTACAGCACAGTATTGGCACGTAGTAATCATACGATCCATGTTTGTAGAAGGAAAAATAAATACATGAATATATGCCAAGTACTGTGCTAAGAGTTTTAGCTGTTCAATAAATATTTGTCAAATAAATGAACTGTTCAGTAAGCTGGGTGTTTGGTGACGTGGAAAACAAGTAGATATTGGACATTTTTTTTCTGTCTTCGAAAATCTATTAGCATAATTTCTATGCAGCTATTCTGGATAAATCATTATTATGATGATGCCTGAAAAACACTCAATGTTATCATTGTGTGATATAACAGCAGATATTTGTGTGCCCTTCAAAAGCATGAATGCATTTCTGTTGGAAGAAAGAGACTAGTACTTGAAGAAGTGAAAGAAAAGAGGATAAGTAAATTAATATTTATTGTGTCCCCTTCTCTGCCCTTTGCCCCCACATGTCCTCTGATAATTCCAAAGACATTATTATGAATTCAGTTTTGTAAATAAACACATTCCCAGAAGGAGCAAATAGCCTACATTGTACCACCAATGTGTGGTAATGCTAAAATGCCACTAATAACACTCAGTCTCCATACAACTTTTCTTTCTGTCATAACAGGTACAATTTGAACTGTACAATTCTAATGCAGTTATCCAAATGAAATCATTTGATCATTAGAGGTCAAATGTGTCAGCCAGTTTGTAAGTCAACTTATTGGTGTAACCACTAACTATTTTTAGTTCTGTTTCAACTCCATTAATAAATAGTATGGGCCAGGCGCAGTGGCTCACCCTGTTATCCCAGCACTTTGGGAGGCCGAGGCGGGTGGATCACCTGAGGTCAAGAGTTCGAGAGCAGCCTAACCAACATGGTGAAGCCCCATCTCTACTAAAACTACAAAAACTAGCTAGGCTTGGGGTGGGGGTTGCCTGTAATGCCAGCTACTCAGGAGGCTGAGGCAGGAGAATCACTTAAACCCGGGAGGCGGAGGTTGCAGTGAGCCGAGATCGCACCATTGCACTCCAGCCTGGGCAACAAGAGCGAAACTGTGTCTCAAAATAAAATAAAATAATCAATAAATAGACAGCATGTAAGCCCTTGCTGGGAGCATATTTGTATTTATTTTCCTAAGTACTTTCTTTTTCATGTTTTACATCTTTAAGATCATCACAATTTTACTAATTTGCCTCTATTGTTTCAATTAAAACCGGTAAAAAGAATCTTCATTTACCTTTACTTTTGCCTATAATGGGTTGAACAGTGTCCCCCCAAAATTCATGTCCAGTTAGAGCCTCAGAATATGACCTTTTTTTTTGGAAATAAGGTCTCTGCAGATGTCATTAGTTAAGGATTGAGATGATATCATCGTGGATTTGGGGTGGGCCTTAAAACCAGTGATTGGTGTCTATATAAAAAGAGGAGAGGACATCGTGACGTAGAAAAGAGGGTGATGTGAAGATGGGGGCAGAGACTGGAGCAATGCACCTAAAATCCAATGAATGACAAGGATCACCAGCTACCAGTACAAGCTAGAGAGTAGCAAGGAAGGATTCTTCCCTAGAACCTTTGGCAGAACACGGTCCTGCTGACTACAGCTTGGTTTTGGATTTCTAGCCCACAAACTACGAGAAAATAAATGTCTGTTATTTCAAGCCACTCAGTTTGTTAGTAATGGGTTACAGCAGCCCTCGCAAACTAATACAGTGTCCTGAATTATAATAAATCATTTCGGTTTAGAGGGAGTTTGCTTGACAGATGCCTTTTAGATATAATTGTCCTATGGGCTGTCACCCCTGCTACCATTTCCAAAGGATACTGGGAGTCCACTCATTAGTAATGTCTTAGTAGCTTTAAAAGAAGATGGGCAGGTTTCTTGGTGTCCAAGTAATTTTAAATAATGGTGGAGCTAGGAGATAAAAGTTCAGTTCACTGTGCCTACACCTAGTCATCTATTTTAGGTAAGAATATAAATAGGAATAAAATACATAGTTGACCAGGTGCTGTGGCTCATGCCTTTAATCCCAGAACTTTGGTTGGCCAAGGCCAGTGGATCACTTGAGGTCAGGAATTTGAGACCAGCCTGGCCAATGTGATGAAACCCTGTCTCTACTAAAAATACAAAAATTAGCTGGGTATGGTGGCAGGCGCCTGTAATCCCAGCTACTCAGGAAGCTGAGACAGGGGAATCACTTGAACCTGGGAGGCGGAAGTTGCAGTGAGCCGAGGTTGGGCACTCCAGCCTGGGCAACAAAGCAAGACTCCATCTGAAAAACAAAACAAAACAAAACACATAGTTATTTTCAGGAGGCAGCCTAAACAGCTAAGAAACTAGTTGCTTATGGGAGGTTGGAGGGCACGTTATTATGGAAGAGTTGATGTGCACACATTCACCTACTCTGCCACTTGTCAGTTACATCTTTGCCAACTGAAACTGTTTAAAAAAATGCTTGTATCAACAATTAAATACACCACCTCTGATATTTAGATAACTTTCCTTAGCTTCCTTCTTGACATTTTGCACATTTTCTCCCACAAAGCAAGCTTCTCCTATCAGTTATCCAAAGGCAAGAACGATTTCTTTCAAAACTCAAACCTATACATTTAGAAAGAAAAACACCAGCCCGTGGGTAAATTCATTCACACCAGTGAGTAATACAGACCACTTCTGTCCAAAGCCCAGGAAGTGCTGATCACGCTCCTGTCCTCAGTAGAAGATACAGATCATTAAAGCTCATTCCATTGTCTATAGCTAGGTTGTTTATTACGAAAGTAAGAATCACTAACATGTCCTCTTTGCTAGAACCATAAATCTGAAACTTCTCTTTATTAAAACTGAGATTTGACAACTGCAATACCATAGCTCCCCCTGCTGTTCTGATGCATATTGTCAGCTGCCTTTGGCAAAATCATTTTATGCCATTCAGCCCTCCTCTGAGCTGTTTCTGATATCTAAGTTTCCGTTTGCTTCTTAATTCTTCATCTCACCTCCCTGTGCTATTTAGCAACCCAATGGCAATTTGGAAATCGATTTTTTATGATCCTCATGTTAATATCATCTTTCACACTCAGGCAGTGTTGGAATGATTCTACTTTTATTTAAGATCATTTCAACTGCTCTGCTAGAGCAGCTTGGAGCCTCGGAAATGGAGTTTCTACTTGCATGGACCCCTCATACTTACCTCCCTGCACACACATACAGTAGTTTAAACAAACTGGAAACAAAAGAAAGGTACATAACAGCCAAAAATGTTGCTAAGAACTTTATAAAGCAACGACAGAGCAGCATCAAAGCATTTGCAAATGCTTTCTCTTTCTCCAAATTAATACTCTATCAGTATAAAGGAGGCCACTCACCACTGGCTATATTTTCATTTTTATAAAGTATTTTTATGACTGTTTAGGGAAAGCCTGTATACAGCCATTCCCTCCATTTTATGTATGTAGTTTTTTTTTGCTCTGAGCCAACATTCCATCACCTTGGCCAAAGTAACATATATATACACACACATATATATGTATAATTTATAAATGTATTTAGTTTTTATATGTATTTAATTTATATATTTAAGGTATGGCTTGACATACATTTTGGAAGGTACCTGGAGTATAAGTCATGGGTGACTGCAGAATCCTTATCTGGTAGGCTCTAGATCCTGAAGGCATTTTTCCTAAGTTAAAATTATGCATATATACAAGATAAAGAACACGTATGTACCCCTTGTCAGGCATAGATGGCAGGCTAAGGAACCAATCTTAAGAAGACCAAGTGGACCTGCCATCTGGTATTTGTAATCATCAACTTCCATGTATGCCTCACCACTGGACTAGAAGGTACTTGAAGACAAACATTGTAAATTGTTCTCCAGCTGTTGCACCATCAGTACAGAAAGCATTTTATGAATCTTGTGTGGTTGAGAGAATTAATGCATGAATGAACACTGCAGACCCTTAAAATCCTGTTAGGCAATATCGTTCTTTTCTAGACTCATCTTGCAGGCTCTATTCAAAAATGAAGCCAAAGGAAATTAGGATTTCAATCATTAGCTTTCCATGGCATATTTAGTTTGTTTTGTGGACATTTTCTCAAGCAATAGGCATTGTGTACGCCTTTACTTTTGTAAAATATCCTACAGAGTTATTGGGAGAGATATAAGAAATATGTTATCAGATTCAAAAAGTACATAAGATAACCTGGAAGGCAAAACCAAACCACAAAGGAAACCATATATAAAACATTTAATTTCCAAACTGTACTTTACAAATAAGCATTTTACAATTTTGATTAATCAATATTTATCAGCCAATCTTTGTGGCTTGTTTCCTTTGAGCAAAGCACAATGCTGATGTAGTTTTTAGGAACTGCATACCTGGATGGATGAAATAGTAAACCCTGGAGCTGCTGCTATCAAAGGGCTTGTAAAACAGCATTTTCTGGATAGCCCATCATCTAGTACGGTGCAATATGCGAGGTCTGCTTTCAGCTAGAACCAAATGTAGAAATTATGATTTTTATCAAAGAGCAAGCATGCCAAAGCCCTCTTCTGCTGCTGCAGCACCAGGCAAATGCAGGCCATGAGACCAAAAGCCAATGACCAAGGAAGGTTAAGGAAACACAGAACAGAACAAAAGCAAAGGCTATGAGACAGAGCAAAATCACATTGACAAATAGTTAAAGCCTGGAGCCCTCTTGTGTGCTCATACCTGGAGCACACTGAAGGAACCTGTGCAGTTGTTACAGCACGGCTTTAATATGTACTTTGCAATCATTGCAGATGAAGAATGCATATTCTGCTGTAATTTTGTTCTTTGTCAATTTGTATGTCAAATATAGGATGATAGTAAAAAAAAATTAAATGCCATATACCCCCATGCTTTTTTATTATCATCCCTAGATAGAACTGCTGAGAACAATGTCATACATTTAATTTCAAATCATTTAAAAAATAAGTTTAATAAGCTTAAAAACATAGAATCATTATGTAATCATTTCTCTTGCTCCCTCTGTGTGCGTACATGTGTGGACATGGTTTTTTAACCACAAAAGAGAATTTATGACATTGATATTAACATCCATAGAATTAAGTCAGCATTCTTACAGAGGGATAAAAGACAAAAATATTGATTATGAGAGACACAAAGAAGAAGTAGCAGACCCTAAGTTACAGAAGATAGCAAAGAGGGAGCATCTGGACAAAAATTGAGATAATTTCTTTACTGTGAATGTGATTAGGAAATACACAAATTCCTTAGTGAATAAGACTTTAAAATGCATATTAGATTTAAAACTCTGTTGGCTTTATCTATAATTTATCTGTTTTATTTTCTTATTGTATATCATATGCTATATACACACGTACACACTTACTCCTTACTGTAAATTTAGTCAATCTCAATCTGAAATTCCCAAGTTGAAATATTCTTTAACATAATATTAGACTCAGAAAACGGCACCTGATAGCTACTGCCAACATTCTGGTTCCTAATGTGTTGCAAACTAGGAAACCCTCACCTGTCACAGAATGTTTCTCTAACAGAGTTTATTCTTGTATGAATGTGTTTGAATCATAATTATGCCAGCATTTTCTCCATTGTTGTTCCTTGGAAGATTTTACCTGGGGATATTAATAGAGAAACTATGGGGGAAAAGGTGTTTCATGTACAAATAAGTTTGGGAAAGAGGTGTGAAACAAATGTTAACAGTGGTTCAGGAATTCTGAACCTCAGTATGATACTAATACTCATTATACATGCCAAATGTTTATTATGCATGCCAGAGGAATACATAATATACCTGGTCTTCAATGTGATTATTTGTTCAAGGAGCCTTATTTTGAGCCATGGACCTGTTTACATCATCTAGTGCTTGTGTTTGATGGAATCCAGTTTTGGAAATGTTGTTTTAGTCCTAATAGTATAGGGTGCACTACGTTTTTAAGACTGGGGCAATCCATCAGGGAGTGTATTCTGGGAAAATTCAAGCGGAGACATATTTTAAAGGAAGTAAGAAAAGTTCTGTAATTTATATATTTATAAAAATAAGACCATCTTTAAGTTGTAGTAAATTTTGTTGTTTGTTCCAATAACTTTTACCTTCCGTATCAGTTTGGAGACAAACCGCTAAAAGTTGCGAGAGTTCATAATGTAACTTGGCAGTAATGCTAACAATGCAATGCCTGTTGCACAAAGTTTATGTCTTTCTTTGTGAGTCAAAATAGCTTTTGTATGATTTTCTTATTTCAAAATAACTAATATTTTTATTTCATTTTAAGTAGAGCTTCTTCTCTTTCAAGTACATGTTAGCTTCAAGAAAAAAGCTCACAGCTGAGCCTAGATTTAGTCATTTGAATCCTTTCTGTCCATCAGTGATAGAAAACTTTCATATTTTCACAATATATGTAGTATTAAATATTCCTCTGAATATTTTGGACCATTTCTATTTGGTGATTATCCATCTAGCAGTACTCGTTAAGTGGATGTGTTTTTACACCTTTGTCCATGATTATGCTAAAAAGAGAAAATCTGTTAATTGGCAGCAAATCTACTTAGGATAAAAGTATGTTGCCATTAAAATCTATTTCATTGATTTCAATGGATAGTATTTATTTTTATTTCATAACTTCCACTAGAATTGAACAATTTGTCAAGTACAAAATGGTAAGGAACATGGATTTATTTAAAGGCTACATTACAAAAATTAAATGTAATCCTTTCTCAAAGTCATGAAACTCACCATTTTACTCGATTAAATTCTAGACTAATAAAAATGACTTCTGAAAGAAAAAAAAAGTTTATTTTCCATTCATTTGATAATAAATAAATGAATGGATGCAGAAAAACAGAACCAATTTCATCATGTTGTGCTAATGACATACTTATCTATTAAATGATTTAACATACATAAAGCGTTAAAATTTCTCATGCAATAATATTATTTCTGGTCCTCTATCTTCATCCTTAAACAAAAACAAATTCTCAAAGCTTCAATTCACAAATCTTTTTTAAGAAGTGTCAATAACACCAGTAAATCATGATTTGTGTGAATAGAAACAATGGTACAATACCAGTAATAAAATGTCAGCTGACATCTATTGAGCACCTACTATATATTGACAACTGTAACACCCTGTTTTTCCCTTGTTCCACAGTGAGTTCTAGGATTCACATTTGTAGCCCAGGGACATTTTTACATCAAGCCAGAGTGTGTGGAGCCAGCCCAACCTGAGTTATAAGGGTTAAAAGGGCAGATAGGTTGTTTCCGCAAAAGAAATATTGGGAGTCCATTACCAAAATGAGGGTAATTTATACTTTGCAGGAAAATCATGGTTTTACACCTGCCAACTTTTTAGAAAGAATCACTAACACATATATTTAACAGAATTTTATTCCTCAGTCTTCTCCCACTTACAGTAATGGTATGCTACTTTATTTAATATCACTTTTCTTGAATTCTCAGCTGCTCTTTATCCTCTTCCCCACCTCCTTTACTAATTTTTAAATCTTACATCTACCATTAAAGGTGGGTACTTGCCAACTTTCTACCCTCTTACCATTGTCCACTGTCTCTTTCTCTTAAACAACTATTGTGGGGCAGTCAGATTGCTGTTGATGACAATATGGAGAGTGGACTGAAATCTACAACAATTTTCAAAATAAGAGCAGTAAATGTTCTCTCCAGTTGTAACCTTTGAGAGGAGAGTTCTGTTCTGGGCAAAATGCCCAGCACAGAATCTGCATCAGTGTTCTCTGAAAATGGGCAAATAATATTATCCATTGATGTTAAAACGTTTAAGGAAAAATAGACCATCAGGAAAGTTTTATTATTAATTAAATGTACAAATGCATCAGTTAATTTTTAACCTGGCAGATTTTCTGATCACTGGTTTGCAGCAAAGATTAATGATGATTCTTTGCACATAGATATTTTCTCTTACAAAAACAAAGTGAGAAAATCTAGTATCAAATGGTTCCTATTTAAAGGTTTTCAAAGAGCCTTACTTAGATTACCAAGTGAAATTAAGTTAATATTGTTATTTTCTGTTGTCAAAAGAGCAACTACTCATACAACATGTTTATTATAAAATTCAATGAAAACAAATTACAAATAAGAAAGAAAAGATGGAGATTTGTTCTGGAAATGTATTTTCATTGAATATTGTCATGCTATTTTGACATTAAGTAGTTTTATTTTACCAAGCAAATGAAAATCAAGAAGTTCTGAAGAAAGTAGATGCTCATGTAAAGTTGTACTACATATGTAATATACTTTGAGCAGCAAGTCAAATTTTAATATATTGAGCAGTTTTTACATCCACAGCAATATTCTTTCAATGGCATATTCAAGTTTGAAATCCACAAATATCAGGAAATGCTATTTAAAAATATTTCAAGTATTTAAATAAAATAGCTTGTGGAAGAACTAAGAAAAAAGTATTGAGTCAACATTTTTTTAATTAAGAAGACGAAAGTAAGCACCTTTACATCTAGCTAGTAGAACCACCCATCAACAGAACACGTAGTAGCTACCTGTCCTTGCAATTGCTGCATTATATGAGGATAATTGAATTTTGATCTCCTGGAACTTACAATTAGAGACCAGTAATGATGAAGAGAAATATGGGTTACTGTTGAATATTTAGGATGACATATTTTATGTCTCAGTGTCCACTCTCTAAGAAAGTTGTAATACATGTATTTTTTATAAGAACGACAGATTTCTTAGGTTAGTAATTGTTGCTACTTGTGTTTCTATTTTTTTCAAGTGCAATTATTTCTGATCTATGTCCAAAAATTATTAAATTGATAAATATTTTCAGTCAATGTACCGCCATTGACAAATGTGATATAAAAAAATTAAGATTGCCAAAGGCTCTTAGCCTATAATTTCTTCAATAGATCTTAGAGCTAGTGAGTTTATTTGGCTTTCTACTCCTGCCTTTAAAAGATTTGCCATTCTAGGCGATCATTAAAAAGTCAGGAAACAACAGATGCTGGAGAGGCTGTGGAGAAATAGGAAAGCTTTTATACTGTTGGTGGGAAAGTAAATTAGTTCAACCATTGTGGAAGACAGTGTGGCGATTCCTCAACGATCTAGAACCAGAAAAACCATTTGACCCAGCAATCCCATTACTGGGTATATACCCAAAGGATTATAAATCATTCTCCTCTAAAAACACATGTACACATATGTTTATTGCAGCACTATTCACAATAGCAAAGACGTGGAAGCAACCCAAATGCCATTAATGATAGACTGGATTAAGAAAATGTGGCACATATACACCATGAAATACTGTGCAGCCATAATAAAGGATGAGTTCATGTCCTTTGCAGGGACATGGATGAAGCTGGAAACCGTCATTCTCAGCAAACTAACACAAGAACAGAAAACCAAATACCGCATGTTCTCACTCATAAGTGGGGGTTGAACAAGGAGAACACACGGACACAGGGAGGGGAACATCAGACACTGGGGCCTGTTGGGGGTTAGGGGGATATGGGAGGGATAGCATTAGGAGAAATACCTGATGTAGATGACGGGTTCATGGGTGCAGCAAACAACCATGGCACATGTATAGCAATGTAACACACCTGCACGTTCTGCACATATATCCCAGAAATTAAAGTATAATAAAAACATTTTTTTAAAATAATTTGCCATTTCAGACTCCCATTATATGGATGAGGTTAGTGAGGCCTAAAGGTGTTACATGATATGCTTGGTAGCATGATGCTGGTAAGTTTCGTATAGTAAGATGAGAAAGATTTTTGTTTTAGTTCCAACTAGCATTGCACTCACTACATCATGCTCTAAAACAAAAGCAAAGAAAAAAGAAGCATTACCCACTATTTAATTGTGCTTTCTAATAGCAGAGCTAACAAGTAAAATTCTATCTTTACCAAAGCCTTTAAAAATGAACAGGTTGCATGTAAGAAATTTAATGCTCTTTGAGCCATATTACTCATGTAATGTTGAAACTGTTCATGGTATATCTGGTACCATGATACACCTGGATAGAAGAAGAAAACAGATTCTCTTTGTGTGGAATTATTTGCGACAGAGCCTTATGTTGAATGAAGCATTAGTCTCACTTTCTACAATATTCCTTATTTCATTTTATATCTATCATGAATCTTAAGTAAATATTTAACTTGTTTTTACAGTTTTTATTATGTAAAAATGCACAAAGAAATGAGGAAGAAAACCAATAAAATTATAATGAATTAGGATAAGCCGCTCACAGATTGTCATATGGGGAAAAAAAGTCTCGTCAGAAAAACAAGTAGGGATTTTGAAAAAAACCTTGCATTTCTTTCCTAATTTTTACTTTTAAATGATACTCAGACTTTTGAAAGATTTATTGGCTGACTTTTTTGACTGTGTCAGAGGAAATGTTCCTTGTAATGATAAATAATATTTGCCATCTTTTAAATACCTCCTCTGTCCTCAATATTATAGCGTTGAGACTGCCCTGAGCCATAATAAATACCTTCAGTGTTTCATCCTTGTCTTTAGATTTTCTTAAGAATATGTCATATGTATAAGATTAATCAAACAGGCCAGGCACAGTGGCTCATGCCTATAATCCCAGCACTTTGAGAGGCCGAGGTGGGTGGATCACATGAGGTCAGGAGTTCAAGATCAGCCTGGCCAACATGGTGAAACCTCGTCTCTATTAAAAATACAAAAATTATCTGGGCGTGGTGGCGGGCGCCGAGGCAGGAGAATCGCTTGGACCTGGGAGTTGGAGGTTGCAGTGAGCCGAGATCAGGTCATTGCACTCCGGCCTGGGCGACAAGAGCAAAACTCTGTCTCAAAAGAAAAAGAAAAAGATTAATCAAACAAAATATTCTTGTAGAGAAATATAGAATACGAGGGAAAATTCTTTTTTATAATAATAAGAACATAATTGGTTGTATACCTGCCATCTTATTGGAACACAATATTTCAATATGAGAAAAGCACGTGGAAATAGGGCCAATAGTTTCTCTTCTATGAAGGATAACGTGCATGCTTTCTATTTTAAATTTTAAATGTTGTGCTGTTATATAGAATTTTCTCTTTTTCATTTATCACTGATATTTAGAAAGCAGAGATGGAATTATTATAATTATTCATAATTACATCTTTTAAAAATTATTCTAAAAAATGTTCAGATAACTTTTTAAAGTCCCACTCCCTATTTTAAGCCTCACCTACATGTGATTATCTTCCTGAGGTTAGCCCATTTTCTCACTTTCAATAGAAGCAATATTTGAAAACAACCATGAACCAGATCCCATTCCACAATGCTTTAAGAAGAAATTAGTATTTTATTGACGTACTAAAGGGAGATTCAGCCATGAGGCAAAACTTCATAAAAATCACATTAAATTTCTGTATTCTCTGCTTACTACCCAGAGTTCCCCTGACCCCAAAACTACCTCATCCCCCACCTCCCATCTCCCAGTTTGATGTAGAGGGTGGATGCAAGGACAGAGTAGGAAGTGTGAGAAGCTCTCAATGTCATGTGCCCACTGAAACTGCTCCACAGAGGGAGCGAGCTTGGCAGTTTGTAAATTGCATCTTACAATGATATGGACAAGGGTTCAAATCCCAGTCCTGGACATTATCAGTACTAGGAACTTTAGAATGTATTTCATCGGTGTCAATTTCTTTCTTTCTTTTTTTTTTTTAGTATTGTAAAACTGGTATGAAGATTAAATGAGATGAGGAAGATAAAGTGCTCAGCATATGTTAGACTTTCAACATAAGTTAGTTTCCTTCCCCATTTAGATTGCAGCAAGCAGATCTCTTTTTTGTCTCTACATCCTGAGGATACATGTTTCCTGATCCTTCTTGAGAAGTGTGTTGTGGCCCTTTACTCTTTCTCTGGTCTCAGTGAGTAAGCTTCTTACTCGTCTTGCAGATTCTGTGCCAGTGAGGGCTGATTGCATTCAGCCCTCCAACACAGATGCAGAAATGTTATCCCCTGCCCTATAGTGCCAGACAAATATTTGAGAATCATAACATAATGAAATTGAAGTTTTAAGCATTTGGCATTCCCAGTCAATTAGGAATTAGGAGTTGAGTGAATGTAATTTACAAGTCATTCAACAGTGTCTGGGAGTATGGTAATAGTAAAGTTAGTGGTTTTCACTTGTCTTAATTTTATTCCATCAGTTATAAAATCCAAGAGAAAATTTAATGCTAACAGGTCTATTCTGCCCTGTCTTTTCTTTCATATGTGTACTTTTTATAGTGGAGCATTTCTCTGTTTATTTGTTTGTTTGTTTCTTATTAGCATTTATTTCCACTTATTTTTATCAAGGCATTCAATTTTCCTTCTAGAGATTCACTTCTCCCTCCCTCTAAATTCATGGATTTGAGTGATGCAAATCCCACCCATGTATCTAAGAGCTGATCATTTAAAGAATTATTGCACTACAGAAGCCACCATGGTTGATTCAGGGATAGGCATGTTATCCAAGAAGAACTACTATAACTGTCTTAGGGCTAGAAGAAAAAAAGTCAGCCTACGAGTCTGGCTTCTCTTGCTTAGCATAACGCTTTATTCATGCTGTCTACCCTGAGATGATAGGAAGCTGGAGATATGCTGGCAACTTTGTTGCCATGGAATAAAGACAGAACACAAATTTAAACAATGAAAGACATTAAAATTCAACCCCAGTGGCATTGTTTAAAGTCTTGGATCAACCTGTCCGTGAGGCAGCCACTTGACTTTTTTTGTGAGCCAGTAAATTCCTCTTTGTTTTCCCTTAAGCCAATTTTAGTTGGATTTTCACAACTTATGGCATAGACATTCTTAATTAATACTTTCTTATCTCTATTTTTCTTGTGTGAATAGTGATTTCCAACTCATATTTTTCTGCTCTGTTCTTTTAATTTTTTTCTCTTCTTGGCTCACGTACCATTTTCCTCCCTCTTTGTTACTTCACAGTTTTAACTTGAATAACATTATGAAAACACACCAATATGAACCAAAAAAACCCTAAAAATCATTTATTTATGATGTATTTCCTTCCTTGAGGTATTACTTGCCCTTTATAGCTGATGTTCCTTCAAGGCCTTTAATTAATTTCTATCAAGCTTCTTATGGGACCCGGCATGGCACCATGCACCCCATATACACTCAAAGTATTAATTGGAAATAATGACAATGATCAACCTCATGAAACATTTTTAACTCTGTCCTTGTTCACCTGGCAAGCTGTGAACATGAAAGATGGGCAGAGAACTAGCCACCAGGAAGCAGAATTAATGAGCAGGGACAATATCTAATTCTATATATTTTTAATCATGTCTATTACAGTTAGCACTCAATTTAAATTAATAACATTAGGAGCAGAATTGGCAGTTCCCTTGTAAGATAAGTCAGTGGGCTCCATCCTAATAGGCAATGAACCATTAGGTCATGAAAGCCGTATTTTTATTTGTTCTTTTTTTCCACTTTCGCTTTACACATAGATGTTCTGAAGAATTCTTTTAAATACTCTAGAATAATCACCATATTCTCATTCCTTGATGCCTTTCAAAAGCAGGTCACATATTTGATTCTCTTCTAGGGCATTTAATTTGGATTTATAAAGCCATTTTCATATAACCTCCACCAACCATCTATAGTTTTATTGTGAGAGGCTTCTCACCTCTCTGAGATACTCCTTCACTTGCAGAAATAAATGTGAACCAGAAACAAGCCAATGGAGTGAAAGGGAGTGTGCAGTGTGGACATGGCATACAAAACTTTCCAGGATCCGTCTGAGGGCTCAGAGTGGGGATCAGCTAAATCTTTTGTTTTTTCCTTTTCTCTTTCAGTCTTTGACAAAGCATATAAATGTGCATGAGGGATAAAAGTAGTGACAGAGTTTGCTTTCTTATCTTAAGTGGGTTGTCACAAGGAGATCGGGGGAGATGATATCTGCTTAGATTTTCTTAAATTCTACTTCAGATCTTAATTTTCTACACTCCCCTTCCCTAGGCCAGTTCCACTGATGTAAACTACTCAATATAACTAAGATTTCTGCTTTACTGTATTCTGTATTACCAAATTATGCTTGTTTACATAAAGAAATCACACAGATATATGGAGAAGAAAGACCAGAATAAAATATGCCAGATTATACATTTGGTTTCTCACCATGCTAAGCTGGGTAATAGTTATTTTTGAAAATTTACTCACTACTTTCTCTATATTTAGTAAGCATGAATTACTTTTTCATGATAACCAAAATTGAAAGCAGAAAACACAGTTTTCTCTCTGGTTTTCCAATATGTCTTTCTTTTGTGTCGTAAGATTTCTAAATGAGTGTGATCAAGTTATACACAGAATGTTTTCCTGAATTAACTATAAGAATAGCACAGAGAAAAAAATTTGATTTAAAGTTACAATAATGTTACATTGCTCTCTGCTAAAGCTATGACTTTTTTCTTTTTATCAAATAAACTTGATAAAAAATAAACATTTTTCCATATCAAATGAAGTTTATTTATGTGAAACAAGCCTTGGGCAAGGCAGAAAAGGAGTGAGACATAAAAATAAAGTAAGAATTTTAGACTATGGGAGATTCCTAAAAAGTGAAAGGATGCGACCTCAGTTCCCTTAGAGACAAAAAAGCAAAAGATGGGAAATGAGAAGGATTGCAATTTTGTAGTAAAACATAGAATATAAACTACACCCTCTTTTTTTTTTTAACTGAAATGCACGTAGGAGAAAATAACATTTTACACTTGGCTACTAAGAAGGAGAAAAGCAAAAATAGAATTCAAGCAAACTAATATCCTTGCTTAATTATTTCTCCTTTGAAAAGAATAAAGTAGGTAGGTACTTCCTCTCTGCAGTGAATTATAAACTATAGTAATACCATACAATCTGATTGACATACAGAAGTATGATAAAAAATAAAATTGATCTAGGTAAACATACATCATATCTTTAACTGCTTTGTTAAGGTAAGCATTCTAGTGAATCAACCCTTGCTAAAGAACACATCAGTCTGTATTGGTTGAAGCTGTGCTGAAATAACAACATGCATTTGACTTTAGCAACCTGAAATGATAGAAGGTTTTATTTTGCATTCTTTTTTTTTTATAAATAATTTTTTTTAATTTTTTTTTTATTATTATACTTTAGGTTTTAGGGTACATGTGCACAATGTGCAGGTTTGTTACATATGTATCCATGTGCTGTGTTGGTGTGCTGCACCCATTAACTCGTCATTTAGCATTAGGTATATCTCCTAATGCTGTCCCTCCCCACTCCCCCCACCCCACAACAGTCCCCGGAGTGTGATGTTCCCCTTCCTGTGTCCACGTGTTCTCATTGTTCAATTCCCACCTATGAGTGAGAACATGAGGTGTTTGGTTTTTTGTTTTTGTTGGTTAATAGAATTACCTCACAGAAGCAGATATCACATCATAAAAAATCACAGAAAAATTTGTATTCTGAAAAAGAAGCAAACAACGCAAATCTTATTTGATGATTTTTTTTAACCTTTGTTATAGAGAAAGGCTTTCATGACTCTTTATTTAAGCTGTAGGAAAAATGTTACTCCTAGCTTCCTAGTTTTAGGAAATGGAATCTAAACCAGTGAAAGCAAGTAAGACCTATTAATGATAGTAATATATAACGGTGAGACCATCTGATTAAAAAAGATCCTTTTCATTTATCATAAGATATATTGAGACTCTACTTTAATCCTTGGTATACACATAGGAAGTTACTGTAAGACACTTTAGACATATGTAAGACTAACTCTTATGTTTTTAAGCTCTTGTTACTACAGTAATGAAGTTCAAATACATCAAATAGGAAAGATCAGTCACAAGCTTACAGACTTAGAAGTTTCTCTGCTAGGAGCAGGGACTGGACTTGTAGGGATACTTTATTACTGGTCTGTAGGGAGAATCTCCTCTGAAAAAGGATGAAATGTTAGACTCCTCTTTCTTTCATGTATTAAGGTAAAGGAACCATTTCAGTGAACCGTGGAGTAAGTGACTATCCCCTATAGGTCACTGAAATTTCAACATCCCTGTGCTAGCGATCCTGGTCACTTTTGAGCTTTTAGTTTCTTAAAAATTGAATGCATTAACATATTATGCCTTAGCAACAACAACACGAAAAAGAAAAGAAAAGAAAAGAAGGCTATTTGCATTGCTCCTGAGACAAAAAGGACAACTCCATGCTTAAATATGTCTTTAAAACAGACTGGTAGTGGCTGAAGGAACTACTACTAATCAGGAACGTTCTTTGGGTTTTTTGTTTTTTTTTTTCCTTTCTAAAAGCCACATCAACCATCAGTTATGCTATTAATATTCAAGATATTAAGAAAATAATCAGGTTACTCAAAGTACCTATTATACACCACTCTGATTCTTTGGTAGGAGAAGGTAAAAACACCTTCTTTTGTGATATGCACATTTGTAAATTATGAATAGTAATTGTTAGCAAAGAATGAGAAATGTAGGGAAGAGAAGGAAACTTTTCCATTTGTTCTTTTAAAAGAATTTCCGAGCCCCCTTTTTTTTTTGTCCTGGCACATGAATCAGGAAATGTGATTATAATTCAGAAAGAATTATACAGTTAACCATATACTTAAGTAAGAGGTTTGACTGGGCCACTGGCTTTGAGGTTCAAGTGGCAGTTACAAAATCAAAATCAGGAGACAGAAAGAACAAGGTTACCATTACAGCGGGCACTGAGAGACTCACACAAGTGCCCGAGGGGAGTTAATATGGTTAAGGTTACCCATGTTATGCACCATCTCATAAAACATTCTGTCTTGAGTATTACTTCTATTTACAAGAATGGGCTAATTCATTTATGTCACATGTGGCTTTTGGATATTCAATTTTTTTTAATGTCACCAAAATTATCTCAGAGGAGCAGCTCTGACAGGTCAATCATTGCAGATGGTAAGTGCTTTGTTAATTATACAGAAATTTAGAAACCATTGTAGAATGTCTTGCCTCAGGAGAAATTTCTCTCTTCCTGTTTGAGAGCTGCTTCCCTCTCCCGAATTAATTTTATGTTTGTGAACAGATAACAATCTCTGCCGCATGGCAGAAATAACTCCTTGTTCCTTGCTCAAATATGCAAGTGTAAATAAGCAGAGAATATCACAAATAAACAATGCCATTCTTTTTTAAATAATGCAGTGTGTGTAATTAAGAGTATGCAATTACAGCAGTGTACAGCTCTCAGTGTAACAATTAGGTTTTCAGTAAAATGTAATTTGTTCCAATGTAAATGTTTTTCCTCAATTCAGAAGATTCCCTTGAGTTGTTTCAATACGCATATTTCTGCAAGTACATGCAGTTGTGCAGTATGTTCCAATATACAAATCAAAGAGGACAGCTATATCATAATAAGCTACTGAAATTTTCAAAGTACGAGCATTCCAGTGCTATCTTGAGATAGAAAAGCAGAAGTGGCCACTTTCTGGGAACTGTTGACGTACAGGATGCAAATGTGGGGGATTGTAAAATATGACTTATTCCTGTATACATGCCCCTTTTAGATATGACTTTGCCACTCCTTCCATAAAGAGAGGTAATCCTTGAATCTGTGTTGGCCTTGTGATTTTCTTTGACCACGTAAGAGATGTGTAAGAGACATTATTTGATGTCCAAGGCTAGGCTTTAAAAGACTTTGTTGGAATGCGGCATGAGACTGTCATGTAAAGAAGCCAGACTAGACTATGGAGGAGGAGAGGCAAGGAGGGGAAGAACCGAGGCCACAGTGACAGTCAACACCAAGTGCCAGGCACACGAGTAAGGCCTCTTGGGTCTTCCAGCCTCACTGACCGCTAGCTGAATTCAGCCAAGTGAGCGAGCCCCAGTGAAACCTATAGACGAATTATGTAGGCAACTAATAGAATTGAAAGAAACAACTTTTGTTTTAGCCTCCAAATTTTAGCCTGGTTTGCTACACAGCAAAAGCTAACAAAAATAGTTCTTCTAGTGTTTGGTGCTACCGTTTTATCAATTTTGTTTCCCCAGAAACTTAAGACAATTTGTAGTTTCCTCTCAATTCTGATGTATGACAATATTATCATATTTGTAATAAAAAAAGAAAAAGAAGAAAACAATTTAGTACATTAAACCTTAAAGTAAATTAGATTTTAGACCATCTAGTTTGAGAATTTGAAAAGTGTGCTTCTTGGATTACTGTGCTGGGGAACATGAGGAAATTCTGAAATTGTTATGTTGGAGGGGATGGTCCGGATTTCCCATATTTGCCTCTATCATGCCAGACCCATTTTTATTTATTGCACTTCCATGTGCAAAAATAATCCCGGAAACAAAAAGTGTAAACCCACTGCAGGCCAATCATTGTATGTTCCAGAGGAGTATATTAAGGCTCAGTGTTATAATGTATCCAGTTATAATAAAATACCTCATCATAATGATGATACTGTGTCTGCTGCACCATGAGTGGTAACTACAGTCCCTTCATGATCTGACTCCTACCTACTCCTTAGCTTCCTGTCTGTCTCAGATTCATGGGCCATTAGACTCCAACCCTGAACATTTCCTTCCCCTGACTCAAACATGGAGCTCTGCCATCATGCACAAGGCTCTTCCTCCCCACCTCCCAGCCATAGAATGTGATATACTGCTGCACACTATCTCCATCATCTGTATCAGGAAACCTTCCAAGGACCGCGCACCTCCCCATCAACCTAGGCCTTGTTGGCTGTCCTCTTCAATATTTCTTTCTTTTCTTTTTTTTTTTTTTTTTAGATGGAGTTTCACTCTTGTTGCCCAGGCTGGAGTGCAATGGTGCAGCGTGATCTCAGCTCACTGCAACCTCTGCCTCCCAGGTTGAAGTGATTTTCCTGCCTCAGCCTCCTGAGTAGCTTGGCTTACAGATATATACACACCACCACACCCAGCTAATTTTACTTTCAGTAGAAATGAGGTTTTACCACGTTGGCTAGGCTGGTCTCGAACTCCTGACCGCAGGTGATCCACTCTCCTCGGCCTCCCAAAGTGCAGGGATTACAAGCATGAGCCAGTGTGCCCAGCCCTCTTCAATATTTCTGTCACGTGCAGGGTGTACTAGCCTTGAATATGCTTTTCTATGGTCAAAGACTACAAGGATTTGAGAGTAAAGAAAACAGGACAAATTCATCTTTGTATCCCTGGGCTCTAGCATAAATAGAAGACATGCAACAAATGCAGGTGGGAGATGAATCAAACAAAATTAGTAAACTGAACAAGTGAGTTTTCTTTTAATTCATCAAATAAAAGATTAGCTAAAAACTACTAATGTTGGTAGTTCATTTTCCTTTTCTTTCTTTTCTTTTTTTTGTGGCTGCATAGTATTCTATGGTGTGTATGTACCACATTTTCTTTATCCAGTCAACCACTCATGAACACTTCTAGTATTCTTGTATCCCAGTGTTTGGCAATGCCATATAACCAGCTGCCCATACAGGAACAAACTTGAGTTTTGTTCCTGACTTCCTCTCTTGGCCATGACATTCAGGTAAACTATAAGGCTAGTCGCCTCTCCCTAGTATCTGTAGAATTCATCAAGCCCTCTGTAGACCCATTGGTTCATTGGTTGATCATCATCTTTTGTGTGAATCATTCTGAAGCCCCCTTACTAGGCTTCTTGCCTCTGTCCTTTATAATTAATAATCTACATCACAACAAAAATAATTTTTCTGAAAAACACAGCTGATTATGCCACTCTCATTGCTGGAGAAATTTCAATGGCTGGAAGATCAAGTTTAAACCTTAATATGGAAAAGAATGAGCTCTGTTTATCCATCCTCCCTGTACCTCGCCACATACAGTCTTATCCAGTCATATACAGTTACTGAGAATTCATTCATTTACTTATTCATGTATTTATTTATACCTTCATACCCTAGTGTTTTTGTGTGCTCAGTGCTGTTTTAGTTGCTGTGAATTTTTCATTAAAGAAGATAGAAACATTTTCCTGTTCTCATGACATTTTCCTACCTTGTGTAATAAGGAGGCAAACAAGTAAACAAACCCATGCAATCATATCAAACAGTGATGGATGGATGAGTCTGAGTGCCATTTTAACCAGAATGATAAGGGGAGTCCTCTATAAGGTAGCATTTGAGGAGAAATTTGAATGAGAAGGACTGAGCCATGCAAATGTAGGGGAACATGGCATTCCAAGAAAGGAGAAAAATGAGTCCCAAGACTTGGAGGCAAGGCCAGGCCAGCAGGAAGGATTTTATGGGTAGAGCATACTGAGCAAGAGGCAGAGTCACAGTAGCTGGCACTGCAAGGAAGGCGAGGGACAGGCCTTTTACACCAAATGTAGTAAGAAGACTAGTAAGATTTTAACCAAGGGGGGACAATAAGAAGTATACCTTTCAAAAGATCATTCTGGCTGCTCTGTGAAATATAGATCTAGAAGGTGCAATATTAGACATAAGTCACTTAGGAGGCTGGAATATTTCAGTTATTTTGCATAATTTCACCAGCTTAAAAATGCTGAGTAAAAGAAAACTGATTTTTGGAGGCAGAAGATCTGAGTTCAAATCCTGGTAGTGATTTTTACCATATGCTCTTGGGTCCATTGTTTCCTAGCTGAGATCAATGAGGTCTTCACTTATGAAATGATTATAATTCAGTTTTAACAGGAATAAATGATTAAATTTAAAAAATGCATTAAATACTACAGTGTAGCCGGGCACGGTGGCTCACACCTGTAATCCCAGCACTCTGGGAGGCCTAGGCAGGCAGATCACAAGGTCAGGAGTTCGAGACCATCCTGGTCAATAGGGTGAATCCCCATCTCTACTGAAAATACAAAAGTTAGCCAGGCGTAGTGGTGGACACCTGTAGTCCCAGCTACTCGGGAAGCTAAGGCAGAAGAATCGCTTGAACCAAGGAGGTGGAGGTTGCAGTGAGCCATGATCGTGCCACTGCACTCCAGCCTGGTCAACAAAGCGAGACTCTGTCTCAAAAACAAAACAAAACAAAACAAAACAAAAAAAAAACTACAATTCATTAACTATTAGCTATTAGTTATGTGAGTAAAAAGAATATTTTCCACTTTAAAGCTGCTACTTTGCTACATTTTTTACTCAAAATTTCCATGAATTTAAGTTTTGGCAATAGACACACTCCCACTGACATAAATTTGAGTAGTTCTCACTACACCACAACACTAAACTCTTCAGCAAAGGGCACATAATTTCAGTCAGCTGGAAGAAATAAGCTTTAGTGATCTATTGCAAAGAATGGCGACTATAAAAATTATGCATTGCATATTTCAAAACTGCTAAAAGAGTAGCTTTTAAATGTTTTAACAAGAAAAGATAATAAGAATGTTAGGTGATAGATTTGTTAATTAGCTTATTTAATCATTCCACAAT
Source organism: Nomascus leucogenys (assembly GCF_006542625.1). Lineage (NCBI taxonomy): Eukaryota > Metazoa > Chordata > Mammalia > Primates > Hylobatidae > Nomascus > Nomascus leucogenys. The sequence goes on along the minus strand of NC_044382.1, from coordinate 14,242,201 downwards.
GTAAACACATATCAAGGCATCATCTGGTGCTCCATAAATATATAATATATACAATCACTATGTTTCAATTAAAAATAAAATAAAAAATAAGAGAAAGAAGTAAACTGAAATGGTCTTCCTGGTCTTACTTTACTGGAAAGCAGAGAGAAAAAATGGAAACTATCCCTGTAAGTGGAAAAACCCTTTCAAAAAGTAAACTGCCATTTTCAGCCTCTGGCCTGTGTAGTTTTTAAAAATATTAGGCCATTTGGCAACTATATGCTTAGGTAACTTGAATGAGAAAATGGTAAAAAGAAATATGGTCCTTGGCTCCTAAGCCATACACAATGAGTAGAAGAGGAGTAAATTACTCCTAAGGCTGTGTAAGAGAAGATAATACATGCTGTAATGTGAGAAAGAAAGTGTAATTGATGGGTGAAGGGATAGTACTTGCTTTACCAGGTGTCTTGAAGGGTGAAGAGAACTGGAATACGTGGAAAAGGATGCGTGTGTGGCAGGTAGATACATTCTTGGATGAGAGTGACAGTAGGAACAAAGGCATGGAGGCAAGGTTTTCACAGCAAATAGTGGCCAAGAACTTTGGGAGAAAAAAGTGCATGTTGGAAAATAATGAAAAAGAAAGTTGGCAAAGTAGGCCTGGGCTAACATGTATATAAGCCCTGAATAATAAGCTGAAGATTTTTGACCTAATTTTGTATCTGATGAAGAGGCACCGACTAGCAATTTTTGAGGAATGAAGAGATATTGAGAAGGAATCCTGAGTCAAAAGTTCAGGATAGGCAATATATGAAACAGAGCTTTATAGGCACTGTACAGTAATATTTAAGTGATCAGGGTATGTGTGTCACTGAATAGTATTCAGTTATCAAGTTCATTTGAGGACTATATTTATTCCAAGTGTCTATTGCAGTGCAACAAGCTACCCTGAAATTTAGTGTTTTAAAACAAGCATTTTATTATACTTATGGTTTATGTGAGTCAGGAGTTTGAACAGAATACACCAAGAACGGCCTCTCTCCATGATGGCTGGAACCTCAGCTGAGGAGAGTCAAATATCTGGGGACTGGAATTATTTGGAGACACGGTCACCAACCTCTGGGCCACAGACTGGTACTGGCTGCTCTCCATCACTTTATTACCGCCTGATCTCCGCCTCCTGTCAGATCGGTGGCGGCATTAGATTCTCACAGGAGGGGAACCCTATTGTGAACTGTGTGTGCAAGGGATCTGGGCTGCATACTCCTTGTAAGAATCTAATGCTTGATAATCTGTCACTGTCTCCCATCACCCTCAGATGGGATCATCCAGTTGCTGGAAAACAAACTCAGGGCTCCCACTGATTCTGCATTACGGTGAGTTGTATAATTATTTCATTATATATTACAATGTAATAATAATAGAAATAAAGTACACAATAAATGTATGTGCTTCAATCATCCTGAAACCATCCCCCCACAACCTGGTCCATGGAAAAATTGTCTTTCACGAAACAGGTCCTTGGTGCCATATGTCTGAGACCTGGAATGGAAGGATGGGAAGGCTGGACACAGCTGAGACTCTTGGCTACCTTCATGAGGCCTCTCTATGTAACTTGGGCTTCTCTCAACACAGCTACCTTCAGGTAGTCGAACTTCTTACTTACAACAAGACCAGTGTTCCCATAAACAAAACAAAACCTGCATGGACTTTTATCACCTGGCTTTGGAAGTCACATGGTGTCGCTCTCACTGTTTAATATTGATTGAAGCAGACAAGCCAATTTAGACTCAAGGGGAAGAGACAAAGACCTCACCCTCAATGGGATCAATATCATTAAATTTGTGGACACATTTAAAAACTTTCACATGTTTCACTAAGGTCACTGAATATATACAAAGTTGTAGTAAAACATACCCTCATAAACCACATACTTTTTTCATGTGAAAGTCATGGGAATGAATGTAAGGATTTCCTTTGGACTTTAGTTTCTATTTTCGGATTAATTTTTCCCCAATATCCTTCTAGAGGTGAAGAGAAAAATATATTTGCCTGCAAAATCAAGTATCCTTATTCTTAAAGATGCATGTAATAATTTCATTTTGGAGTAATAGTGCATTTCATAGTGGTTGAGAAGGTAATAGCTAACACTCTTAAGTAATGACTTGTTCAAAATAATGTATCAATGATTTATATTGATTACAGATTGAAAGCTCACGTCTTTAAAATGTACATACTCTTACTATCTGTTTTAGAAATAAGCAGAGTGATGAAGCTGGGAGATGTACCCCTGCAAAAAAAAAAAAAAAAAAAAAGGAAATGAAATGAAAGAAAGAAATAGGAGAGGAAGTTGGGACACCTATGTCCTAGATATTAAACCAGGTGATCCTCTAGTTGTTGGATCTGAAACTGAGGTAGAGAACACCTTTCCTTTCGGCTGCTTTGTGTTTATTATTAGGGCTGGGTTTGGAGTGATAAAATTGATCTTAAAGAAAATATATTTCTATGAGTATAATGATTCTCTGTGCAAAAATGTTGATCCTAGACCAATGGCCTTCAAACTTCTCTGGATTTTAAATAAAAATTAATGGTAAAAATAAAATAGAGCAAGCAGAAGAATGCTTAATAGGATACAAACAAAAGCTGCTTTCTTCTTTCCTGTTACCTGCTCTGACCCAAAATGTCCAAGCTTTCTCAGTAATTTTCAAGGTGTTCACAAATAGTCTCATTAAAAATGCCCAGTTCATATCATTATTTCATGGTGTTAATATCTCATCCAATTTAAACCTTCTCCACACTAGGTTGGACCCAACCGAAATCGGGGTGAGTTTGCTGTGAGAATAGGAATGAGAATGAGGACCTGGGGGAGGCAAGGAGAGGGAGGTACACAATTACCTTTTCTACCCTTTCCCCAACTTCCTCTTCCCATCTTAGCCTACTCACCGTGCTGCCTTTTGGTGCTCCAGGAATGGGCAGAAGAGCAAGGGGAAATTCAAGTGAAGAAGCTCTTGAATAAGAGAGTTGTAGCTTTTATTAGTGCTCTCTGGGTGAACTGTAATTCTCTTTTTTCTTTTTGTTTTTCTTTTTTTTTTTTTTTGACATGGAGTTTCGCTCTTGTTGCCCAGGGTGGAGTGCAATGGCGTGATCTCGGCTCACCACACCCTCCACCTCCTGGGTTCAAGCGATTCTCCTGCCTCAGCCTCCCAAGTAGCTGGGATTACAGGCATGTACCACCACACTTGGCTAATTTTTTTTTTTTTTTTGTATGTTTAGTAGAGACTGGGTTTCTCCATGTTGGTCAGGCTGGTCTTGAACTCCTGACCTCAGGTGATCCGCCTGCCTCGGCCTCCCAAAGTCCTGGGATTACAGGCGTGAGCCACCGCACTGTACCTGAACTGTAATTCTACATTACTGTTCTTTTGTCTTTTGAGCACTTTTGCAGGTTTCCCGGAGCTTCCTCCCGCTAGTGCTCTGTGAATGCAGTTTGCTGATACAGGCAGTGCTCTCTCGGGCTGTCTATTTAAACTTTCCTCAGTGTCTGCTGTCCTGTCTTCTTCACCTTACATGAAGCCCATGTGGATAAAGTCTAACTCAAAGCTCCCCAAGCAAAAGCCAGAGGGAAGGAAAAACTCACATCTGGGCTGTCATGGTGGGAATGTGATTCATTCCTAATCCGGGACGCTCTCTTCACTCTGCTATCAAAGGCCACTCTTGCCAGCTTCACCTTTATAGAATTTTTTTGCCTTCAGCTTCTATGTTTCTTAAACTTTCTTTTCTTTTTTTGAGTCGGAGTCTCGCTCTGTCACCCAGGCTGCAGTGCAGTGGCCGGATCTCGGCTCACTGCAAGCTCCGCCTCCTGGGTTCACGCCATTCTCCTGCCTCAGCCTCCCAAGTAGCTGGGACTACAGGCACCCGCCACCACGCCCGGCTAATTTTTTGATTTTTTGTATTTTTAGTAGAGACGGGGTTTCATTGTGTTAGCCAGGATATTTTCAATCTCCTGACCTCGTGATCTGCCCGCCTCAGCCTCCCAAAGTGCTGGGATTACAGGCGTAAGCCACTGCGCCTGGCCCTTTTAAACTTTCTTAAAAGAGATGCCTAGAAACCATCGAGTGTGTTTCTTTGAAATCCTTCTCGTTGATTGGAGAACACGAAGGAAGGCAGGGAAGACACCAGTCTTTCAATATTTCTATCCTTAAAGAAATCCTCTCTATAATATCACTAAGTGGATTTCCCAACTCCCCGTCATATATTCCTCACCTGGGTAATGAGCCAATGGTTACTAGTCAGGTTTCACTATCTCTTGGCCTAGTCTACAAACATATCTGATCTGGAATCTACTTTTTCAGCTTTTTGAGTCTAGGCTTAAAAACGTTTGAGACTGCACTTAATATTCTGATATATTTACTTACATATTCACTAATGTGTTACCTATTATAATTCTGTTTTAACTTATTTGCTATGAGAGCTTTCCTGATGATTCATCGAATACATTCTATGTGTAGCAATAGCTCTTCAGCCTTATTCTACAATCTCTCTCTCTCTCCCCCCCCCCCCATTCTAATTAGATAACCTGCTTCATCAGTTACTATCCTTGCAGTTTTATTCTCCCACACACAGCTCTTATTTTTCTTCCTTCACATACTAGGTTAAGAGCTTTTGTTGTTAGCTTCCTTTTTTGGATATGTTTTTTCTTTAGTAGCTCCTTCAGTTGTTCTTCTTACATCCATTATTGAAATGCTATCCAGAAAATTCATATTTAAGCTAAGAAAGGTTGGAAAAAAATCTGTATTTTATTTATTCAATAGTGTAACAAAAATGGCTTAATTTACTCCAACACATATTTCTTCAAAATTTCAGCATTACTTTCTCTGTGCCTGACAGCACTATTTACAAACAAAATAATGCATTTTAGGCCAGGCGCAGTAGCTCAAGCCTGTAATCCCAGCACTTTGGGAGGCTGAGGCGGGCGGATCACCTGAGGTCAGGAGTTCGAGACCAGCCTGGCTAACATGGCGAAACCCCACCTAAACTAAAAATACAAAAATGAGCTGGGCGTGGTGGTGGGCACCTGTAATCCCAGCTACTCAGGAGGCTGAGGCAGGAGGATCGCTTGACCCTGGAGGCAGAGGTTGCAGTGAGCCGAGATTGCACCACTGCACTCCAGCCTGGGTGACAGAGCAAGACTCCGTCTAAAAAAATAATAATAATCATAAAACATTTTTAGTTTGTCACCAAATCATTTGCCTCACATTATCTCAGTCATTTTTACTATGACAGAAATAATTAATGTTCTCTCAGAAGGAAGTATTTTTGTCTTTCACAAGTAAAAGACTTCAAGAAAGTATCTGAATGATTGTTAAAAATACCTTGCTGGCTGGGTGCGGTGGCTCACACCTGTAATCCCAGCACTTTGGGAGGCCAACGTGGGTGAATCACGAGGTCAGGAGTTCAAGACCAGCCTGGCCAGCATGGTGAAATCCCATCTCTACTAAAAATATATATAAAAAAAATTAGCTGGGCATGGTGGTGCACACCTGTAGTCTCAGCTACTTGGGAGGCTGCGGCAGGAGAATTGCTTGAACCTGGCAGGCAGAGATTGCAATGAGCCGAGATTGTGCCATTGCACTCCGGCCTGAGTGACAGCACTTTAGGAGGCCGAGGCGGGCGGATCACGAGATCAGGAGATTCAGGCCATCCTGGCTAACATGGTGAAACCCTGTTTCTACTAAAAATACAAAAAATTAGCCAGGCATGGTGGCGGGTGCCTGTAGTCCCAGATACTTGGGAGGCTTAGGCAGGAGAATGGCATGAACCCGGGAGCTTGCAGTGAGCTGAGATCGTGCCACTGCACTCCACCTGGGTGACAGAGCGAGACTCCGTCTTTAAAAAAAAAAAAAAAAAAAAAAAAAAAACCCTTGCTAATTGTGATGGCTTTATTTTAGTATTATTACTCATATCTCAAGGCAAAATAAACACCTAAAGGAAATTTCATCTGTATTTCAAATGATCCCTTTCACCAATTCTTATTAAATCTGAAAAGATGGTATTTAACCTAGTATTGTGGTTAATAACACTTTTATACTTAAAGAAGAACAGACAAAGTGTCAGATTGACCATTCTCTTGTTTTCCAACTGGGCTTTCATAATTAATTTTATCTTGAGTTTAAGGATATATATAATAATATTTTGTAAACCACATCATCAGTTTAGGGAGGTTGGTTTCTTTAAACTTTAGACCGTTATATATATAAATCCACCTAGCATAGTTCACATGAACTTCTATGTTTCCATACGCTAAAAATGAGGGGAAAAAATGAAGGTGTCACTTGACCTCTCTGTCCTGTGAAACTCCCACACTTCCTTCAGGGTCACTTCATAGCACATCTCACATAATGGTCTGCCATGTGGACCCTATGAGGGACCAGAGTCATTCCATATCTTCAATATCAGTAAAGCCTTTTTCCTTATTTTTGGGATTATATTCTTTTATATTTTCTTTGTGCTCACCACACATTTGCGCATTGCCCGATGTACACACATCCCACATTTAAGGGTTCTGTTCTGGACCAAACTGCATCCAGAGATGGGGAATTCACCTCCAAAGAAAAGAATTATTCTAACAAATTTGAAAGCTCTAACTGCTACTAATTCCATCCTCGTATTAATCCAAAATCTATTTACTCTTTTTTTTTTTTGAGATGGAGTCTTGCTCTGTCTTGCTCTGTTGCCAGGCTGGTGTGCAGTGGTGGAATCTCGGCTCACTGCAACCTCTGCCTCCTAGGTTCAAGCAATTCTCTTGCCTTAGACTCCTGAGTAGCTGGGACTACAAGCATGAGCCACCATGCCCAGCTAATTTTTGTATTTTTAGTAGAGATGGGGTTTCACCACGTTGGCCAGGATGGTCTCGATCTCTTGACCTCATGATCCACCCACCTCAGCCTCCCAAAGTGCTGGGATTATAGGCGTGAGGCACCACCCCTGGCCTATTTATTCAATTATTCACCCGCTGGTCGTAGGTTAGCCAAAGTGGTAGACAAGGAAGAAGAGCCCCTTAAATATTTGATTTTTCATTTTCTAATGCAGATCATTTGGGTTGCCAAATGATTTATATGGTCAACACAATTGTAAACCTCAATGAAACAGAGACTGGTTTCAACTATTTCCTAAATCATGGTCTAATTAGACAAATAGAGTTCAAATACTATGCTACTATCAAATCACAATTTGTTGACAAAATCTTTCGCATCACCAAATTTACCAGTAGAGAAATTTCATAATTCTCCAGGGCATTTCTCCTGAACTGACTCACAGATATTCTGAAACTTACATCTCTTTAGCTCTTTTGACTGAGTTGGAAAGAACTCACTTCTTCCCTGTACAGACAGTGCTTATACTAAACATTCCTTATTTCCATGACATGGATTGATGCTGTCTTTGAGGTAAAAGTTTGTTCTTGTTCCATTTTAAGTTAAACTGAGATCGGGGAAGAGAATCAGCTGGAGAATTCCGTTATGAATACCAGGTAAAAGGAAACACCTCAACCTATATCATCTAAAAAACTCCCCAAACTGGCCATCATGTAATAACAGAAACAACCCGTGAAAAGCTTGCTACTGCGGGTGGAGTGATTTTAGCCTCTGAACAATACATATGAGAATGGTGAAAAGTGCATAGTGAAAAACCCCACACATTCAGCAAATGTGATCCTAGAGTTAGCATTGTTAGTGATTTTCTCCTTATTAAGAGTTTGTTTGGGTCTGATAGACTTTTCAAAGCACGAAATATTTCTCGTTAATTTTGTCTTTTCTTACTTAAAGAGTTTGTTTGGGTCTGATAGACTTTTCAAAGCACAAAATATTTCTCGTTAATTTTGTCTTTTCTTTCTTAAAGATAAATTCTCAGCACACTGGATTCTCGTTGAGTGGCCTGAGAGTGAAATCCCCAGTAGGTTTTCAGTAGCCATTTTAAAAACAGGGTCTGTTTGCATGTTAGCAGCAAGGCCACATAAATGTTATGATTGTACATCTTTTACACCTCACATAAAATTAGAATGACCTTATAAAATTCTCCAAGACTGGACACTTTTAAGAGTGAACCGGTACAGTAATAACAAGAAGGTAGGAAAAGAGGCATAAACTCTAACTGTCCTGGGCAGACCTGGAGGTATGCTCTTCCCATGTAAAGTGTGTGACAGCCAGCAACACACAGCCAGTGGTTCCCAGGCTTTCTACAAAGTGTTTCCTCCAATTATCTGTGCATCACAGTCCCCTGGACTGCTTGTTAAATTACCCAGGCCTCACTTCCTAGATGGTTAGATTATCCACATTTTCAAGTTTCTGTCTGATTCTGATCACAACATTATTCAACTCAAAAGTCGTGTAGGCTACTTCCTCTGAAATTCTTCTACACTTGTGGCACACAATGGACTTGTCCATATGCATATTTAACCTATTCACCCTTTATATATATTGAAATTTAAGATGCATATTTTCACATTTTAACATCTTGAAAATCCAGATATATCTTACGATTGATGACATCTTAAAATCAGAACATAATTTTCAGTGCCCATGGCTTCAGGAACTTGGTTTGTTGTTCCTGGAGGCCTGACTGGACAATTGTAGACCATCAATTGTTGATGTTTAAGTCAATCAACAGTTTGAGAATCATATGAGGAAAGAATATGATACCTAGTTGTTATGTGATGATTTTTTATTGACACCTTCAGATACAAGTAAGAAAACAGAAGCATCAAATTTTGCATAATGGGTGTCAGCAAGTTTGAGAAAAATTTCCTGGAGGCAATACTGCTGTGTTTTTACAAAATATTTCAGTATGTGTCAATTCAGTGGCACAGCATTTTCTGTGGAAAAAAACTCAGGCATTGATGTCTCAGAATTGCGGAATGATTCAGAACAACTGGACAAAGGATGAAGAAGTTTTAAGAATATCTTAACACAATTATTTACCTTAATCTTTCCTTTTTATGTGCAAGAATGTTAGGATAAATATCTAAGTCTAAAAGAGCTCTTTCAATTAAAAATAAATTTGAAGTGACAAAAAGTATATGCTTTTGGTTATTTGGCAGATTTTAAAACATTTTCTAGTAGTTCATTAAAATATTCTGTTATAATTAATAATGTCTGAGACTTGATGACACATGGTGTGTAACTACTCAAAAAAAAAAAAGTTAAATTCTTTGGCAATTTTGCTTGCTATTCCATTCTGTCAACATGTGCCCTAGAATGAATATATAACAAGGAACACTGATGTCAGTTAATTTCAATTCCTCTGCACTGCTCGTAATAGAACATCTCCCCACAAAGTACGTGAATTCAGTGTTAAATAATTTTTAAAACATGTTCCTTTAAAATGAGCAAAGTAATTATCTGAAGCTCTAGCTAGAGTGTTCTATGTTAGAAAAAAATTAGCTGGGTGATTCAATGAATTTTTAAGGGCAGTTTTGAGTCTGCACAATAACTAGAACAAGCCAGTGTCTGTTTAAGATGATCTCCTCAGCACAACCGTACAACCACAAGCACACAAAAGAAATAACAGCACTCCCTGTCAGATTTGGTAGGATGTTTGCAAAGTTGTTAACTACCGAAAGCATCCAGGAAGAAACGATCTGGGCCTGCATAGGTAGGAGTTTTGAACTGTGCCCCCCTCTTCCACAACTTTTCTTTCTAGTTGTGTTTCTTTTCAGCCTGTACAGGGAAGCCCAGCTGCCAACAGACAGCAGGCTGAACAGTAGCCAGCTGCTTTATAACTGTGTTAGCCAGAAGCCCTCATGAGAAATATTTTTCCTGGAAAATAAATTATAACATGTCTAAATGGTGCCTGACAAAGCTAAACAGGAGGCATGCTGCTCTATTGCAAATTCATCTGCAGTCTCTGGGTAGAGAGACAAATAAAAGCACTTCATCAAAATCAGTCACAGAAACCCAGGAATACCCATAGGAGACCACTAAACTCTAAATACCAATCAATTTCTCCAACTTTTTTTGTCAAACTTGCAAGTCCTTTTAAGCAGTGTCTTCTTGAACTGCCAGGCAGCAGCTGGCTGGTATGGAGGGAGATCAGAAGGAGTACAGTTTGGGGGCCTTCTATGACACAGCGGTTTATCTAGCTGAGGACACTTATTGCTGAAGGGCTTATTTGGCCTTAGAGCATCAATTAAGGTTAAAGCTAAAAGCCTGCTCTTACTTCTTTATATTCAAAATGTCTCTGCTTAAAGAAGTTTACCTAAATATACCAGGAAACAATATAAATAGTGTATTAGGAAGCTACCCCTCTCTGACCACAAGTAAAAAACTGCAGCTCTGAAAGTAACTCAATACATAGCCCTTACTTAGTGTTAGATCATTTAAAAAATATTTAACTGAACATGCCATCTGCGCTTAGTGTTTGATATTTGATTATTTGCTCGTCCCTGACAACCACAACCACAATTTCACTGGGGCAAGGTATTAATGCTAATATCTTAGCTAATCCATATTGACCTTGATATAATTATGGTGCTCCTATTCTTTTTTTTTTAAACAATGTCTCGCTTTTTCGCCCAGGCTGGAGTGCAATGGCGCAATCTCCACTCACTGCAACCTCCGCCTTGCGGGTTCAGGCGATTCTGCCTCAGCCTCCCGAGTAGCTGGGATCACAGGCACGTGCCACCAAGCCCGGCTAATTTTTGTATTTTTAGTAGAGATGGGGTTTCGTCATGTTGGCCAAGCTGGTCTCAAATTCCTGACCTCAGGTGATCCATCTGCCTCGGCCTCCCAAAGTGCTGAGATTTAATATTGCAGAGATGCATGATAATCTCCACCCTTGGACAATTCATGATTTTATTCAGGAATCTGATAGTCATAAAGGATGGCTTTGCTCCAGGCTATACAATTGACTAGTTGTGTAACTGTGGGAAAGTCACTTAGCTCTTATTATTAAGGTGGGTTTGGCATGAGAGTTACATATAAAGAAAGTCATTATGGTCAATACACTGGAAGAGTAAAAGAATGGAAGAAGGAAAGACAAACTTGGAACCATCAAAATATAAGAAGCGTGAGTCAAGGTGAGATTAAGGATGGAGAAAAATGGGTGGAATTATTATGTTTTTTTGAGAAAGACTGAAATGTTCTTCTAATACCTCACTTGCCAGGCTAGGGATGTCCTACTAAATTTACATTGATTCTGTGGAGTTAGTGAGGTTATCAGCTGAGGGACTGAAATATATACAGCTCTTTTGTAGCTAGGTGTGTGACCTTCAAATATCATTTAATCTCACCAGAGACTGGTATTCTTTATAATGAAACAGAGGTAATATTCCCGTGACCCACCTCTCTCTTAAGAATATACAAATAAGGCCAGGCACAGTGGGTCACGCCTGTAAATCCCAGCACTTTGGGAGGCCAAGGCGGGCAGATCCTTGAGGTCAGGACTTCAAGACCAGCCCGGCCAATATGGTGAAACCCCATCTCTTTTAAAAAATACAAAAATTAGCTGGACATGGTGGTAGGTGACTGTAATCTGAGCTACTTGGGAGGCTGAGGCAGGAGACTCACTTGAACCCAGGACATGGAGGTTGCAGTAAGCTAAAATTGTGCCACTGCACTCCAGCCTGGGCAACACAGTGAGACGCCATCTCAAAAAAAAAAAAAAAAAAAAAAAAAAAAAGAATATAATTGGTGTAAAAATGGTTGGAAAGAAAAATTGCTATTTTGGATGTACAAGGCAATGTCATTATTTGCTAAAAGGTTTTAGGTACTAAGGATTCAGGTAAATGGTCCACTCAGCATTTACATATTTTCCTCTAATAAATAAACCCATGCATAATTAATAGAAAATTAGAGACACTAAATTAGAAGAGCTAGAAAAATGTGACTATTTTGTTAAATGCATCACATTCAAATTAGAGAAATCTAAGGCCCAATATCACAAGGTCAAAGTAATCTTACTCAAGCCTGACTTCAAATTGTCTTAATTTCCAAAATAGGCTCATCCATGAGAACCTTTCCAAATAAGGCAATGCTAGAGAAATATCTAGGAAATTGGATATAGTGTTTACATGTTGATAAACTAATTTTGCCTGGATTGTAATGGATTTATTCATTTTTCTTCATAGCAAATAAAAAATTAAAATGTTTTATACTATAAAGTAATGTGGGTGATAAAGGACAAAATATATGTTCTTAACATGTAATGTGAACCACTTGGCATGGGCAACATGAAATAGACTGAGGGGTCCTTGTTATATGACCATAATTAATTAACAACAATAAAAAATAACAAAAGTTATTTCAAGCAGTGAGAAAACATTTTGATTCCAGTTTCATCTTGATAAATAAAGCATTAAGTCATGAAAAAGTTGCTTTTTTCTTAGATATAAGTCAAAGAAGAAATTGTAGTCTGGTTTTCAGGAAAATGTCTCAGTTGCAGATTTCTTAATTAAATGGCTTATTTCTTAGAAAGTAAAAGTTTATAAACTCCATCGATTATTTAACATGTATTTTATGACTCACATAGCTGTCTCATTTTAAAAATTCATCTATTCCTGGTAAGATCAATAGTATGCCTCTCTAATATATCTTACTTTGAAAGAGCTCATAGTTAAAACTGACTTAAAAGTAGGAAACCCACTGAAAGTTTTATGATTAAAACAAAGTTTAAGGAAGCTATTGAAAACATGCTTCATAGATGGTGGTTCCATGGGTAATCCTCAAACCCACATATTCTTTTCCTTCATGAAATTCATTTATATGAGTAGAAAAATATACTATTGTAAAAGCCCTGGAACTCTAGAAGAATTTCCTGAGAATTATGGCATAGAATGGGTTTAACATAGCCAGTTGCTTTATGTTAATAAAACTCATTTGTTTCATAGATACAGGAATGTTTCCCACTACCTAAATTAAAAAAGCATGGTTTAGATTGAGAAGGATTGAGACCAGCAAATGGAAAGTCATTAGTAACCCTATAGCATCCTCCAAATCTCCGGTGTTTGCTGTCTCTACTTTTTATTGTTATATCACCATAGAGTGGGTTTCTCTTTTTTGTTTTCTGTTGGGTTTGGTTTTGCTTTGTTTCTTATTTTTGTTTTTCCCTAATGAGCTTGATTGCTTGTTCAGCACAGGAATTTTACTGCTTTTAGCGCCATCAGCCAACTGAATTAAACCCCAATGACCTAACTCAAAAATATCTGAAAAGGAAACTTGGTTACTCCAGTGTGGGTTAAGTATCTGTTGCACGTAATTGGTTTTGGCCAGGTAGGTGAGCTTATGTAGTCCAAACCTGTGAATGTAAATGAGAAGAGGGGAAATTTCTTAAAAGCCATCACTGGGCTGGACAGGTGTTGTAGAGGTTTTGTACTGCATTGTTAATTCACCAAAGCTTATTGTCATGGGATGTCAATATTAAATTGCTGGTGGCTCAGAGTCAGGGCTATTTCCTGGTCTGTTTTAACTTCTCTGTGATAAGTGCGTTATGCATATGAAAATGTGCACTTCAAAGCATGAAAGGCAGTCTTCCCATTTGGGACCACATTTGAAATGTAGCCAATCAACAATCAACTAACGTTTGTTCTTACACATTGACTATGGTTCATATCTGGAGATAATAATCAAATACAGCATTTCAATTAGCAGAATAAGCAGGATGAATTTGACTCCTAAATAATTGCAGCACATCTCTAAATAAGAAATTCTGTAGAGAAAGATTGTGTGAGGAAGAAGGGAGAATCTTTAATTTTTGTTATAGTACATATTTCAAAATGCTTGAGTATAAAGAAATTTAATTCAGTTCTAAATATTTGTAAATCATTTCCCAAGTCCATAATACCCATTATAGTTATAGCTAACATTTATTGAAATTACACCTGTACATGAAGTAAGGTGCTTCCTTTTTCATGTATTATTTCATGACATTCTGAGGTAGGTTCATTATACTTGCGTTTAATCAGAGCATTAAAAAGTTGCCTGTGAAAGGCCATGAAACTAGGGGATAGAAAAGCAAAATACTAGCCTAATTTTATCTGAGACCAGAGTTCATGGTGTTTTGTTTTTGTTTTAACTACTTACTGATATTAAAAATAATTAGATACAGAGTTATATCCAATTTTTTTCTCATTAGATTCTTTCTGTTAATTATTTCTAACATAGTATTTAATTTCTAACATTTTGTCATATGTCAAAAAATTATTCAAATAGCTTTTACTCATTTTTTTGCAAATGTGTTTTTCCTATGAACCCAAATCTTATCATAACTAAAGATTATGTACATCAAGATTTGTGGAATTGATGGTGAATTTAAAATTATGAAACTAGAGGTATAAACGCTAGTAAAATGTCTCCTCTCACATAGAAATGTAAAAGAAAAATGTTTTTAAAATTAGAGATGTGAAGATAGAGAAACAAATTATAAGATATTTTTACAGGGCTGGGCACAGTGGCTCATGCCTGTAATCCCAGCACTTTGGGAGGCTGAGGCAGGAGGATCCCTTGAGCCCAGGAGTTCGAGATCAGCCTGGGAAACATAGCAAGACCCTGTCTCAATAAAATAAGATAAAATACTTTTACAGAATTTCTTTCATCTCCATGTATGTATGTGTAAGTGTCTTTCTCTATACCTTATAAATTATAGTTTACATGGTTAATACCTAAAGCTCAGTCACCTTATCAGTTTCTGTTTCTGGTCTTTAAGATTTGTTCCTTTCTCCACCATGCCTCACTATGTGTCGCCAAACTTAATTCAGCATCAGTGCTCTCAAATACTCCATCCTACAAGTAGAGAAACCACTGAATTCAGATATCCTCCACCCAAATGGTAATGAAGATTAGAGAAAGTGATACCCATGCATAGCGGAGAAGTAGATTGCAGCTATACCAAGGTATACTAAAAAAAAAAATGCATAATGTATGTTAGCCTGGGCTAGTGGGGCATCAGTTATAGAGCCTCCTTTGAGAATTTTGCAGCTTAGTGAGGAGTTTACATTATTTATTTATTTATTTATTTATTTATTTATTTATTTATTTTAGACGGAGTCTCACTCTGTCGCCCAGGCTGGAGTGCAGTGGTGTGATCTCGGCTCACTGCAACCTCTGCCTCCCAGGATCAAGCCATTCTCCTGCCTCAGCCTCCTGAGTAGCTGGGATTACAGGTGCACACGACCACGCCCAGCTAATTTTTGTATTTTTAGTAGAGTTGGGTTTTCACCATGTTGGCCAGGCTGGTCTTGAACTCCTGACCTCAGCTAATCCACCCACCTCGCCCTCCCAAAGTGCTGGGATTACAGGCATGAGCCACCTTGCCCGGCCTTAAATGATTTTTGAGAAACAAATTACTGAGACACTTAAAAAGAAATGAAATTAAAGTTGATAACATTACTTCAGAAAAAGCATGTTCTTTAAGTGGTATAAACTGTTTGTTTACTTACAAAGAATGTAAAATACAAATGTTTGTTTTTGATATTTTATATGGATTTCTATTATGCAGGAGCACAGTAAACTAAGATGTAAAACACCTTATTCAACAACAAGGTTGCTGACTCAAAAGCAAAAGTTGAAGCACATTATGAATGAATGTCAAAAGGGAAAAATCTGAAGCTAACATAAAAGAGTGCGACTACATCAAATTGGATAAGGAATAGTCTTTTATAGCCAATTAATGAATATTTAAAGGACATCAACCTCATATCTTTGAAACACATATGAACATAGTTGAGCCAGAGGGTGACATGATGTATATGTTTAATCCAGAGGTATTTTTGTTAAAATTTTTCAACAGTTTAAATCGCATCTATTTAGTGATTCATATAATTGCTAAATTATGATCTAACCAAATAACCAGAAGTAACTTTTATGTCATCTATCACATAATCACAATTGGCCAGATTATTCCAAACTCACGAGTTTATGAATGATGACTGTAAAAGAATTTGAATTGGTCAATTATAAAAAAAATGCATCCCTTAGTTAGTATTTATTGTAATAAAATTCATCACTCCAGAAAGTTTGCCTTAAGCAACAATGTTTTCAAAACATCTTTTATGACATTTCACTTCCTGAATATGCTTATATTATAAACTTTTGAATAAGTGATTGAAAAAAATTTAGGACAATATGATGCAATATAATTTTTAGCTCCATGGTAATAATTTTCAAATTGGAGATAGAAGTGATAAGCTTATTTAATAAAGACTTGAATATGTATATTCTTCTACATGTCTGTAAAGATGATTCATGAACAACTTAGGGAGCCATCATTTCAACCTTCAGTTAAAACATAAAGAGTAAAACAACAATATTTCTTTTGCTGTGAATTTAATATGAATATTTTAACCAATTTGCAGACTCATCAGATCTAACACTAATGTAAGATGGCTATAATATTTTTCTTTTATGAATATTATTGGCTGAAGTTCAGGAGAGACGCCCTTCTTCTTGCCAAATACTATATTAATTAATGAAAATTTTTATTAGGTGTTTGAGTGAATAAAAGTCAGACTCTCAAGAGATAGACATCCATCAGTATTTTTAACAAAATTTTTAAATATTATAGATATTAATGAACACCAGTCACCATATATCCATTTTTTCCCCATCTGTGTTAATGAAAATGTCTTGAAAGTTCAAATGCTACTGATTTTGGTTTACCACCACCTGCCATTTTCTTATTAGATGAGGCATTCATAACAAAATTTCCCTACTAATCAAGCTCTGTGGGTGCAGGGAGAACCCCTGAAACTATCGCTGCAGAATAAAAGATGAAATGCTCCTGATTATTGTAAATACAAAATTGCATGCAGGATTGTGTAAAGACAATGCCAGGTTAGACTGCCAGAATGAGCCAACAGCGCGTGATGTGCTTCCCCCTGCAGAGAGCCTGTGAATGGATGTGCAGTCAGGGAGTTTTCGCATCACCAAGGTTCCATTCCCAGAAAAGCAGATGTTCATAGCTCTGGGAATGGAATGCGACCCTTGTGGAGAGCCTATAAATGGACGCATGAGGGGCACCTGTCCATATGGATAAGATAGGGCTATAAATTCCCTCATCTTGCCACAGCTCTTCTAGGCTTCTTTAGGGTTCAGGCATACTCCCTTCTGAGAATTTCTGGTCTAACCGATTGTGTAGCTTCACATCCTGTTTCTATGGATTGCTTGTAACCTGCTTTTGCTGCAACTGTTACTGCTGATTAATATCTGCTATGGAAAGATTGTGTTTCTGTTTTAAGGCTCTGTTAGAAATTACTGATGCACACACTATATTGTAAATTCTTATCTCTGTATACTGTACTTCTGCATACAGATGTTATGTTAAAGAATTACTTCATCCCCATGTGACCATCTCACTTCATAATCAAATGACTCTAAATCCCTCACTAACCTATCCCTGCCCTCACTAAACTTAATAAATGCTGGCATATCCAGTGCATTGGCGGCACTATGGGACCAGAAGGTGGTGACCCCCCTGGACCCAGCTTTCACTATCTTGTGTGTGTCTATTATTTCTCGACCTGCCCATATGCCTGGGAACAAAGAAAGAGCCCCATTGCATTGTGGGCTGCTGGCCAGATCCCGCAATACGTGGGCATGATCTGGACATTAGATACACAGAACAAAATGACCTGACACACTCTTTATGCCCAAGATAGTTAACAAAATGCTATCTATCTCACATATTTCCTCTCTTCTTAGGGGCATTGAGAGGTGGTCTCTTCCTGTATATTATTTTTTTCTTTAGGGTAAATATCAGATTACTTTTTTCCTTTTATTTTAAGTTCAGGGGTACATGTGCAGGATGTGAAGGTTTGTTACATAAGTACATGTGTTTCATGGGGGGTTGTTGTACCAATTATTTTATCACTCAGGCATTATCCTAGTATCTATTATTTATATCTTGTGATCCTCTCCCTCCTCCCAACCTCCATCCTCCAATAGGCCCCAGTGGGTGTTGTTCCCCTCCATGTGTTCATGTGTTCTCATCATTTAGCTTGCATTTATAAGTGACAACATGTGGTATCTTGTTTTCTATTCCTGCACTAGTTTGCTAAGAATAATGGCCTGCAGCTCCATCCATGTTTCTGCAAAGGACACAATCTCATTCTTTTTATGGCCGCAGAGTATTCCATGGTGTATTTGTACCACATTTTCTTTATCCAGTCTATCCTTCATGGACATTTGGATTGGTTCCAAGTCTTTCCTATTGTGAATACTGCCGCGATGAATATACATGTGCATGCGTCTTTATAATAGAATGATTTATATTCCTTGGAGTATACACCCAGTAATGGGATTGCTGGGTTTAATGATATTTCTAACTTTAGGTCTTTGAGGAATAGCCACACTATCTTACACAATGGTTGAACCAATTTACATTCCCACCAACAGTGTAAAAGCATTCCTTTTTCTCCACAACCTCACCATCTATTATTTTTTGACTTTTTAGTAATAACGATTCTGACTTGTGTAAGATAGTATCTCACTGTGGTTTTGATTTGCATATCTCTAACGTTCAGTGATGTTGACCTTCTTTCATATGCTTATTGGCCACATGTATGTCTTCTTTTGAGAAGTTTCTGTTCGTGTCCTTTGCCCACTTTTTAATGGGGTGTTTTTCTTTTGTAAATTTGTTTAAGCTCCTTGTAGATGTTGGATATTAAACCTTTGTCTCAGGCATAGTTTGCAAAAATTTTCTCCCATTCTGTACATTTTCTGTTTTTTCTGTTGATAGTTTCTTTGGCTGTTTAGAAGCTCTTTAGTGTAGTTAGATCCCTTTTGTCAATTTTTGCTTTTGTTACAATTGCTTTTGGTGTCTTTGTCATGTAAGCATTAGCCATGTCTATGTTCTGAATGGTATTCCCTAGGTAGTCTTCCAGGGTTTTTATAGTTTTTGGGTTTTACACTAAAGTATTTACTCCATCTTGAGTTAAAGTGTAAATAAGGGGTCCAGTTACAATTTTCTGCATATTGCTAGCCAGTTATCCCAGCACCATTTGTTGAATAGGGAATCCTTTTCACATTGCTTGTTTTTGTCAGGCTTGCCAAAAATCAGAGAGTTGTTACGTGAACAGTTTTATTTCTGGGTTCTTCATTCTGTTCCATTGGTCTAAGTGTCTGCTCTGCACCAATACCATGCTGTTTTGGTTACTGTAGCCCTGTAGTATAGTTTGAAGTTGGATAGTGTGATGCCTCCAATTTTGTTCTTTTTGCTTAGAATTGGCTTGGCTATTTGGGCTCTTCTTTGGTTCAATATGAATTTTAAAATAGTTTTCTCCATTTTCAAATAAATATATTACAAGAAACATTAATGCAAAATTTCTCATGATTTAGTGTGAGATATAAAGACTACATAATAGATTATGCTTTAATTTCTTCCTCTTGTTGTGAAATAAATATTTAAATAACCTCTCAGACATAAGAGGGTCAAAGTCTTGGAGTAATATGCTCTTCTAGAGATAATTTATTTATTTTATCCTTTTCAAATAAAGCAAAAAATTTGATATGGTAAATGGCCAAGAAATTTCCAAGGTTCATGAGGCAGCATCTTTCATATACATTTAGCAGATGATCAAAAATATAACACCGAAATAATTGAATAGCACTAGAAGAGTAGTTTGGAGATACTAATACAATCATGTGTTGATTAGCAATGGTGATACATTCTTTTTTTTTTATTATACTTTAAGTTCCAGGGTACATGTGCACAACATGCAGGTTTGTTACATATGGATACATGTGCCATGTTGGTGTGTGCACCCATTAACTCTCATTTACATTAGGTATATCTCCTAATTCTATCCCTCCCCTATCCCCCCATGCCACAACAGGCCCCAGTGTGTGTTGTTCCCCATCCTGTGTCCAAGTGTTCTCATTGTTCAATTCCCACCTTTGAGTGAGAACATGTGGTGTTTGGTTTTCTGTCCTTGTGATAGTTTGCTCAGAATGATGGTTTCCAGCTTCATCCATGTCCCTACAAAGGGCATGAACCCATCCTTTTTTATGGCTGCATAGTATTCCATGGTGTATATGTGCCACATTTTCTTAATCCAGTCTATCATTGATGGACATTTGGGTTGGTTCCAAGTCTTTGCTATTGTGAATAGTGCTGCAATAAACATACATGTGCATGCGTCTTTATAGCAGCATGATTTATAATCCTTCGGTTGAACAGTGGTCGAACTTGTTTACAGTCCCACCAACAGTGTAAAAGTGTTCCTATTTCTCCACATCCTCTCCAGCACCTGTTGTTTCCTGACTTTTTAATGATTGCCATTTTATCTGGTGTGAGATGGTATCTCATTGTGGTTTTGATTTGCATTTCTCTGATAGCCCGTGATGATGAGCATTTTTTCATGTGTCTGTTGGCTGCATAAATGTCTTCTTTTGAGAAGTGTCTGTTCATATCCTTTGCCCACTTTTTGATGGGGTTGTTCTCTTCTTGTAAATTTGTTTAAGTTCTTTGTAGATTCTGGGTATTAGCCCTTTGTCAGATGGGTAGATTGTAAAAATTTTCTCCCATTCTGTAGGTTGCCTGTTCACTCTGATGGTAGTTTCTTTTGCTGTGTAGAAGCTCTTTAGTTTAATTTGATCCCATTTGTCAATTTTGGCTTTTGTTGCCATTGCTCTTGGTGTTTTAGTCATGAAGTCCTTGCCATGCCTATGTCCTGAATGGTATTGCCTAGATTTTCTTCTAGGGTTTTTATGGTTTTAGGTGTGACATGTAAGTCTTTAATCCATCTTGAATTAATTTTCTTATAAGGTGTAAGGAAGGGATCCAGTTTCAGCTTTCTACATATGGCTAGCCAGTTTTCCCAGCACCATTTATTAAATAGGGAATCCTTTCCCCATTTCTTGTTTTTGTCAGGTTTGTCAAAGATCAGATGGTTGTAGATGTGTGGTATTATTTCTGAGGGCTCTATTCTGTTCCATTGGTCTATATCTCTGGTTTGGTACCAGTACCATGCTGTTTTGGTTACTGTAGCCTTGTAGTATAGTTTGAAGTCAGGTAGCATGATGCCTTTTGGCTTAGGATTGACTTGGCAATGCAGGCTCTTTTTTGGTTCCATATGAACTTTAAAGTAGTTTTTTCCAATTCTGTGAAGAAAGTCATTGGTAGCTTGATGTGGATGGCATTGAATCTATAAATTACCTTGGGCAGTATGGCCATTTTCAAGATATTGATTCTTCCTATCCATGAACATGGAATGTTCTTCCATTTGTTTGTGTCCTCTTTTATTTCGTTGAGCAGTGGTTTGTAGTTCTCCTTGAAGAGGTCCTTCACATCCCTTGTATGTTGGATTCCTAGGTATTTTATTCTCTTTGAAGCAATTGTGAATGGGAGTTCACTCATGATTTGGCTCTCTGTTTGTCTGTTATTGGTGTATAGGAATGCTTATGATTTTCACACATTGATTTTGTATCCTGAGACTTTGCTGAAGTTGCTTATCAGCTTAAGGAGATTTTGGGCTGAGACAATGGGGTTTTCTAAATATACAATCATGTCATCTGCAAACAGGTACAGTTTGACTTCCTCTTTTCCTAATCGAATACCCTTTATTTCTTTCTCCTGCCTGATTGCCCTGGTCAGAACTTCCAACACTATGTTGAATAGGAGTGATGAGAGAGGGCATCCCTGTCTTGTGCCAGTTTTCAAAGGGAATGCTTCCAGTTTTTGCCCATTCAGTATGATATTGGCTGTGGGTTTGTCACAAATAGCTCTTATTATTTTGAGATATGTCCCATCAATACCTAGTTTATTGAGAGTTTTTAGCATGAAGGGCTGTTGAATTTTGTAGAAGGCCTTTTCTGCATTTATTGAGATAATCATGTGGTTTTTATCTTTGATTCTGTTTATATGATGGCTTCTGTTTATTGATTTGCATATGTTGAACCAGCCTTGCATCCCAGGGATGAAGCCAGCTTGATCGTGGTGGATAAGTTTTTGATGTGCTGCTGGATTTGGTTTGCCAGTATTTTATTGAGGATTTTTGCATTGATGTTCATCAGGGATATTGGTCTAAAATTCTCTTTTTTTGTTGTGTCTCTGCCAGGCTTTGGTATCAGGATGATGCTAGCCTCATAAAATGAGTTAGGGAGCATTCCCTCTTTTCCTATTGATTGGAATAGTTTCAGAAAGAATGGTACCAGCTCTTCTTTGTACCTCTGGTAGAATTTGGCTGTGAATCTGTCTGGTCCTGGACTTTTTTTGGTTGGTTGACTATTAATTATTGCCTCAATTTCAGAGCCTGTTATTGGTCTATTCAGGGATTCAACTTCTTCCTGGTGTAGTCTTGGGAGGGTGTATGTGTCCAGGAATTTATCCATTTCTTCTAGATTTTCTAGTTTATTTGCGTAGAGGTGTTTATAGTATTCTCTGATGGTAGTTTGTATTTCTGTGGGATTGGTGGTGATATCCCCTTTATCATTTTTTATTGCGTCTATTTGATTCTTCTCTCTTTTCTCCTTTATTAGTCTTGCTAGCGGTCTATCAATTTTGTTGGTCTTTTCAAAACACCAGCTGCTGGATTCATTGATTTTTTGAAGGGTTTTACATTCTAAGAAATGCACCGTTAGGCAATTCCATCATTGTGCAAACATCATAGGATATACTTACACAAACCAAGATGGTGTAGTCTAGTACACATGTAGGTTATATGGTATAGCCTACTGATCCTTGACTATAAGCCTTTACAGCGTGTTAGTGTACCAATACTGTAGGCAATTATAACACAATGGTGAGTATTTCTGTATCTAAACATATCTAAATATGGAAAAAGTACAGCAAAACTATAGTATAAAAGATTTTAAAAACTGTACCACCTATATGTATGTGTATAATTAGTTACCATGAATTGAGCTTGCAGGTCAGAGAGTTGCTCTGGGTGAATGAATCAGTGAGTGAGTGGTGAGTGACTGTGAAGGCCTAGGACATCACTGTACACTACCGTAGACATTACAAACACTGTAGAGTTAGGCTGCATTAAATTTTTAAAAAAACTATTTTCTTTCTTTAATAGTAAATTAAGCTTTGCTTACTGTAACCTTTATATTATATAAACTTACTAATTTATTAAAAAACCTTTTAACTCCTTTGTAGGAACACTTAGCTTAAAACACAAACACATTTTAGAGCTGTACAAAAATTATATCCTTATTCTTTCAGCTTTTTTCTATTTATAACTTTTTTCATTTTTAAAACATTTTTGTGCAAAACTGAGACACAAACACATGCATTAGTTTAAACTACACAGAGTCAGGATCATACATAACACTGTGTTCCACCTCCACATCTTGTCCCACTGGAAGGTCTTCAGGGTCAATAACGCGCATGGAACTGTCATCTCCTACAACAGTGCCTTCTTCTGGAATACTGCCTGAAGAACCTGCCTGAGGTTGTTTTTCAGTTAACTTTTTTATAAGTAGAAGGAATACATGCTAAAAATAATGATAAAAAGTATAATATAGTAAATACATAGATTAGTAACAGTCATCTATTATCTAGTATTATGTACTATACGTAATCATATAAACTATACTTTCATATGACTAGGAGCACAGTAGGTTTGTTTACATCAGCATCGTCATAAACACATGAATAATGCATGGTGTTTATGATGCTTATGATGTTAAGATGGCTACCATGTCATGAGGCAATGGGAATTTCTCAGCTCCATTATAATCTTAGGTGGCCATCATCATGTGTGAGGTCCATCATTGACCGAAGTGTTGTTTTAAGGTGCATTTCTGTACTCATAACATGGTTACTTCTAGTTTTCTCAGGACACCAAACCTCAGAGGAAGGAATTTCTATCTAGATTTGTTTGCCTCCTATCTAAAGAGGGTTATCTGCCTCTAAACAGACTATTCTTGAGTTTAACTAAAAAACACAATGGCAAGGTATTTTTACAGGTAAAAGTATAGGAAATGTAACAAAAGTAGTTTATGATATATGATATGTAGAGTGGGTGAGTCTTCCAAATACATGTTCAACAAGCCTTTAGAACAGCCAGCCACATATTAGGATGTATAGCTAATCCCCTGAGAAATATCTTTACTAAGAAGAAAAGTCAAAAGTTTGACAGATATTTAACTATAGATGTCATATATGTCCCTGTCAGTTGTAAAAAGTAAGAATGTTTATTGCAAACACAGTATCTGATGAAATGTTTGAAAAATGTTTGAAAGACTAACAGCTGACAAACAAAGCGATGTGCAAGTAAGATCTGCTGCTGAAAGGATAGTAAAAGAAGTGCTATATTTGAACACCATAAGTGAGAGAGTTGAGAGAATGAGGAAATATAAAGTATCTACAATCACAAGGTACCTATTAGGCCTGATTCTGCCATTTTCTAGGATTGGGTCTTTGCCTCAGTTGTTAACCTCTCTAAGCTTATTTCTCTTTTGTGAACAAACAGATAAATGACAGAAAATAGTCGTATTATACTCAGGGACTGAATTACTTAAGAATATGTTTTTTCAAAACTGTTGCAATTCAAGGTCGAACCTGGATCAATTCTCTAGACATTTCTGTTTACCAGCTTCAGCACCATTGTCACTACTTGATTCATCACATATAAATGGTTAAACCCTCCAATTTCTTTGGAAAATATTGTCTACCAAAGCCCAAGTTAAAAATAGCAAATACAAATAAACTTTATCAACATGAAAATATAAACAGTAGCAAAAATCACAATGTTAATGATCATTGTAAATGTTTATTGGGGGCTTAATATTTATCAGGTTTTTAAAAAATAAGTTTTACTGTGTGTACTTAAGGTACACAACATGATGTTATGGAATATATACAGACAGTGAAATGATTAGTATGCTGAAGCTGATTAACATACCCATCATTTCAAATAGTTATCTATTTTGTTGTTGTTTTGTGGATAGAACAGCTAAAATCTACCCATTTAGCGTGAATCCCAAATACACTACAATTGTATTACTTACAGTCCTCAAGTTGTGCGTTTGATCTCTGGGCTTGTTCATTTTATGTATCTGCTTTTTAGGATCCATATGCATCATCTCATTAGGTCCTCATAACAGCTCTATGACTTAAAGGACTGTTGTCTTTATTGTCTCAACCTATGAAGAAAGTGACAAAGACAAGATTTGGATCCAAAAAGCCTGACTCTGGAGTTTGGAATGTCAGCCATGATACCAGCGACCTTTCATACAGCCATACTCTGGTCTTGAAAGCCTTTACCATGTTGCCAAACTTGTTTTTCTTAGTAGAAGCACCTGTTACATGGAAAGGCCTCACGTATTTCTGGTACTGACACTATTTTTCTCCTCTTATGCCTCTCTAATTATGTGCCCATCTGAATAAAATCTTATTCAGGTGCAATCATATATTTTCATTTTTAGAATGCCCAAAATATTTTTCATAGTGAATCTTGAACAATATACTTAACAAATACTAAAAACATGATATATAATGTTCACCTCTATTCCAAGGGACAGAGTACTTAAGTGTATGAAAATAGAATTTTCCCGTATTTGCTTTATACAAAATCTCCTTGCCTTCAGTGAATGACCATCTGAAAAACTAAATTAGAACAAGCTTATTACATTACAAAATTATTTTTGAATATGTTAAAGCAAGCAGTTCTCAGGGCCATTTTATATAATACTCCTTGTACTATTTAACATTTCTAAAACAATCAACATGCTGAGAATATTTCTATGCTCAGTTTGTCTCAGAATGAATGGTCTTTCAGAATATTAGAGAACACTTGAAGATGTGCTTTGCAAAGCAAATGCAAGCTTTGAATTTTCAATCTGTCCTTTTAACCTCTGATCATGTCACGGATAACAATATACTTAACACTTCAGTTATTGTCCTAGATAAGTAATAACTGTCATTTGAATCATTAAAACATGTTAAGTCGTTACATTTCATTATAGGAGTTCTTTTTCTTTCTTTCTTTCTTTTTTTTTTTCTCTTTGAGATGGAGTCTCACTCTGTCACCCAGGCTGGAGTGCAATGGCACGGTCTCTGCTCCCTGCAACCTTCACCTCCCAGGTACAAGCTATTCTCCTGCCTCAGCCTCCTGAGTAGCTGGAACTACAGGCATGTGCCAGCACAGCCGACTAAATTTTGTATTTTTAGTAGAGATGGGGTTTCACTATGTTGGCCAGGCTGGTCTCAAACTTCTGACCTCGAGATCTGCCCACCTCGGCCTCCCAAAGTGCTGGGATTACAGGCGTGAGTCACCACGCCCAGCCCATTATAGGAGTTCTTGCTAGAGAGTTACATTACTTATCAGACTTTTTGCATCAGACATAATAGAAGATTAATTCTCAACCACTCTGTCTTTAAGTTTGCATGATTCCTTATCTACAATGACAAACAAATGCCATTTTCAGTGGGTCATTTCTCATTTTGGAGGAGATTAAAAGGATGAAAAAATAGCAATAAAAGCTTTTGTTTGGAGAGTTCCATAGTATGCAAATGGAAATGGTGAACACTACTTTTTAATAAATGAAGCACCATCGTGATGGTTTGGAGGAATGCCAGCTGTTCTTAACATATCCATCCATCTCAGTGTTCTTACATTTATTCTGTTTAGAAGATGGCTAAATCTCAGTGGAGAAGGCTTTAATTTCCTCTCAAATGTCATTGGCTTGGAATGCTTTGATCGTGCTGAGATACGTCCAACCCGTCATGGCAATTCTCTGATGATTTCAGGCTGATTTGCTTTGTACGTCAAAGGCATGGAGAGACCATTCTACAACACATGATTTTGGCTCCACATTTTGAAGTCTCTTGAATACTCATGAGCTATATTGTTATAAGAAGTGGACCACTGTTACACACTTAGAAAATACGGTAACTAGTTGTATCCCAGACATTATCTTGCTATTTCTGAAAAGCAAGGATTCTTATGTCTCTTTCTCAATTATTTTATTATTATGTTCAAAATAAGTAAGCTACTTTAAAAATATTACAAAACAGGATTTCTAGGTAATGTTTGGATAACATCAAATTTTGATATCATTATATTGTCATAACACAAAACTCCAAATAATAGAAAATTGAAACTCAATGACTATAATAAGAGTGATGATCACAACATTTATAAATCCACCAGTATCAGTTCTTACATTTTGAATACTGGAGTAGATAGTATTCTAGGAAGTAGTAATAACTCTTGGTTACTCTAATTCTATTCTTTTATTTCAGGATGTAAGTTTCCTGTAGATCTTTGATACTTTACTTTTTGCTCTTGGTCTTTTGGTCAGTTTATTCAAGGTGTGTTTAGTGACCAGGTAATTAACAGAAAAAAAAATTGAAAAGTGCATGAAGTTAAAATTAGCCAACTAATATCTTCTTTTTTTCTTTTTTTCTTTTTTTTTTTTGAGACGGAGTTTCAGTCTTGTTGCCCAGACTGGAGTGCAATGGCACGATCTCAGCTCACTGCAACCTCTGCCTCCCGGGTTCAAGAAATTCTCTTGCCTCAGCCTCCCGAGTAGCTGGGATTGCAAGTGCCCACCACCACGCCCAGCTAATTTTTTGTATTTTTAGTAGAGACAGGGTTTCACCATGTTGGCCAGGTTGGTCTTGGACTCCTGACCTCAGGTGATCCGCCCACCTCTGCCTCCCAAAGTCCTGGGATTACAGGCATAAACTAGTATCTTTAAAAGAACAGTAAATTTACAGAAACTTTCATCTATTGATTGTGATAATAATAAACCAGAATTCTGGAAAATGCAATACTTCTACTCCCTATCATCACCATTATCACCATCATTAGAGATGAAAGATAAGCAGTGTTAGTAATAGCAGTGTTAGAATATAGCTGTGTGCAATAGGTTATCGAAACAGAAACAATGGCTGGTTTTTATTGGGCACTTCCAATGTAGTCGGTATTTTTTTAATAAGTAGTTTTCAGAACTGTCCTGCTAATTATATTGAATTATTATCATGATATTACAGATGAAGAAACTGGAAGTCTGATAAACTGTCTAGAGTTCAATGGCAGATGATCATCAGAGCCTGTATTTTTTAACTTTTGTGCTCTATTGTCTCCTGTGTAGAATATTATACCTTCACTAGTATTGAGCTATCTGACAATATAATATTTTTAAAGTTTCCCCAATAATACTTTATTTTTTCCTCCTGAAAAATCTGTTCTAATTATGGAATAATCTAGTCAAATATTTAAAATTTTCCTTACTGTATCTTGGGGTGGGAGGTGTACAGTTGTTTTCTAAAGATTTTAAAATGGCTACAATAAAACAATGATTCTATTACTTTAAAAGTATGTAAATATTTACTACTGGTTTAATTTGGAGTGTTTCTTTTTAAACCTTTTTGGCTTTTTTTCACATCAGAAATATGTATATGTTTTATGACATGCGTCAACTGATAGAATGTTATGAAATTTCATGTGTGAAAATCTCAGATGATTACAGCATATTCCCAAATGCAGTATGATAGCCACCATGAAATCTTATGTATATTCCGGTCTCTGATGAAAGCCTGTAAACCTAATTATATGTTGTGATTCTTTAGTAATTCATTAGAAAAGGAGTATTTTAAATAGTATTTGGTGAAATGCCTATAAATCTCATGTCAGTTAATATTCAGCAACTACATTTACTTATTCAGTGAGTCATCTTCAGATTTCAGAACTTAGCAAACTACAGATATACCAATTGAATGTTTGTGTGTGTTGGTTGCACTGAATCATAAGCATTGAAAAGACTAAAAGAGATAAGATATACCTACATATTTTAGAAATATGAAAATATAATGCAATGCAGTTTTAAAAGTTATGTACTACTTATGTACTGCTATTTTTTATTATTTTGGATTCAGGGGGTACATGTGAAAGTTTGTTACATGGGTATATTGTGTAATACTGGGATTTGGGCTTCTATTGAACCCATCACCCAAATAGTGAATATATTATCATTATCCAATAGGTAATTTTGCATTCCCCTCTTTCCCTCCTTTCTTTGGGAGTTACCAATGTCTATTGTTTCTGTCTTTGTGCCAGAAGCAATGAGTACCCAATGTTTTAACTCCCATTTATAAGTAAGAACATGTCATATTTGGTTTCCTGTTCCTGTGTTAATTTGCTTAGGATTAAGACCTCCAGCTTCATCTATGTTGCTGCAGAGGATATGATTTCATTCTTTTTATGGCTGCATAGTATTCCATGGTATATGTGTGCCACATATTCTTTATCCAGTCCACTGCTGATAGGCACTTAGGTTGATTCCATGATTTTGCTATTGTGAATACTGCTGGGATGAACATACAAGTGCGGTTTGTTTTTTTTTTTATATAACAATGTTTTTCCTTTTGCTAGATACCCAGTAGTGGAATTGCTGGATCAAATGATAGTTCAACTTTTAGTTCTTTGAGATATCTTCAAACTATTTTTCATAGAGGTTGTACTAATTTACATTTCCACCAACAGTGTGTAAGCATTCCCTTTTCTGCATCCTCACAAAATCTGTTATTTCTTGACATTTTTGTAATGGCCGTTCTGAGTGGCATGAGACAGTATCTCAGTATGGTTTTAATTTGCATTTCTCTGATGATTCGTGATGTTAAGCATTTTTTCGTATGTTTGTCGGCTGCTTGTATGTCTTCTTTTGTGTGGTGTCTGTTTATGTCCTTTGCCCGCTTTGCAAAGTGGTTGTTTCTTTCTCGTTGATTTATTTAAGTTCCTTATAGATTCTGAATATTAGTCTTTGTCAGATGCAGAGTTTACAAATGTATTCTCCCATTCTCTAGGTTGTCTGCCTGTTCTCCTGACTGTTTCTTTTGCTGTGCAGAAGCTCCTTAGTTTAAGTCCCATTTGTCAACTTTTGGTTACTTTGCGTTTGTCTTTGAGGTCTTACTCATAAATTCTTTGTTCAGGCCAATGTTCAGAAGAGTTTTTCCTAGGTTTTCTTCTAGGACTTTTATAGTTTGAGGTCTTACATTTAAGCCTTTGATTCATCTTGAGTTAATTTTTCTATGTGGCGAGAGGTAGGGGTCCAGTGTCATTCTTCTGCATATTGCTAGCCAGTTTTCCGAGCACCATTTATTGAATAGGGTGTCCTTTCCTTATTGTTTATTTTTGTTGACTGTCGAAAATCAGTTGGCTGTAGATGTGTAGCTTTATATCTGAGTTCTTTATTCTGTGTCCATTTTTATACCCGTACCATGCCTTTAAATACGTTAGAAAATGAGTAGAGTGGTTTAAACAAAGATAATTGGGTATAAAGATGTAATATTTTAATACTAAATTCTGTTTATAATAATTATTGTAATTGTTCTTAAGCCTTATGAAACATGAATGGTTAAAGCTGCATTTTAAGCTTTTATTTTAGAACTTGTTTTATTATTATCAATTCTATTTTGCATTTGTAGTGTGCTTCAAAAATAATTTAATAAAATAATGAGTCACCTGTTAAAGTATATAATAAGAATGATTTGAAAGCTAAATAAGTGAACTCTTCAGACATTATTGGTGAGAATTTACTGTTGTGAACTAGTTGATTACCTACTCTGAGTATATGAATGTGATTGGTTGTAGAAAATCCAAACCAGAGCTCGTTGTCAACTGTGTTTCTTTAATTAAACTATTATGAGATTATTAAAGTATCATGTTGTATAGACCTTCAGTGGTGCTGAAAAGCAATGTCTCACCCATTTACAGATTATACACGATACGCATTCTTTATCTTACCTGTATATTACTGTATTACATTTTACATATATTTAAATATATGTTTACATTATGTTATTCATTAACATAATGTATAAAACATACAAATATATTTATAATACATTACACATGTTATAAATTTGATATCTAGTATATATTATATATATTTAAAATCACAATATATTTTATTTATTTTATTTTATGTTATTGCTGAATTAACAGGTATTTGAGGAAGGAGAGGTGATGCCCTAGATGTGTATATTGTAATTTCAGAAATATTAAAATATGAAAAAAAATGTTCATCTTGGAAGCCAGGTACATGAAATATATTCCTCCAATTGCAAATCTGAGCCCAGATGTAATTTTTTGTGAGATTTTGGAAACTATGCATTCATGTAAGAATTCCTTGGTTTACACTGCTTCTTTGAAATTAGTCAGTTTGTTATATTCTATGAAAAGCCCATGATCCCCATGAGTGGCGTTATCAAATCTTAAGAATGTTATCAGAGGCCAGGCGCGGTGGCTCACGCCTTCAATCCCAGCACTTTGGGAGGCTGAGGCGGGTGGATCACGAGGTCAGGAGATGGAGACCATCCTGGCTAACACGGAGAAACCCCACCTCTACTACAAATACGAAAAATTAGCCGGGTGTGGTGGCGGGCGTCTGTAGTCCCAGCTACTCCGGAGGCTGAGGCAGGAGAATGGCGTGAACCCGGGAGGCGGAGCTTGCAGTGAGCGGAGATCGCCCCACTGCATTCCAGCCTGGGTGACAGAGGGAGACTCCATCTCAAAAAAAAAAAAAAAGAATGTTATCAGATAGAAAGCATATGATTTGGACTAATTTCAAAATGAAATTATGTATTTAAGCTATGTGTGCTTGCTGCACATTTCTGCATTGTTAACAATAGTTTTATAACAATCGGTTTCTTCAACAATTTACCAGGTAACAGCCCCACTTCATTTCACTCTTGGCTGTATGGAAATGGTCTTTGTATGAAATCTGGAATCCATTCCCAGTATAAAGGCAAGCTGACTCGCACCAAGGCTATGAAGTTGAACATTTATTCAGTATACTCAGCCAAAACAACTCACTTATCAGGGAAAAACAATCATCTGGGACTGCAAATTGGTTTTCCATGTTGATTATAGTGACATTAAGTAGAAATGACTTCAGTTTCCATGTTTAATTGTTGTCCCCTCCTGATCATAAGTAGAAATTATACCAACTCTTATTCAAATATCAAGAAAAACCTTTTTAGAAATTATTAAAGGAAGTGTCTACAAGTACACAAGTAGATACAATCAAAAAAGACAAAAAATTACATTTGGACATTGCTATTTGACCTATTTTCTTCATCTAAATGGTACCCAATACAAAAATGTAAATTTATGCTTCAAGATAATATTGATGGCTAGTAGTGTATGTTACTTCTTGCCCATGGAGCTGAAAAAATCCTCTTTTAAGTAACCATTTAATATATTTATTGTATTGTCTTCTTTAGTGAAGGCTTTACTACCATGTAATGGTTCTTTAAGTATAACTTAATGAACATATATTATGTATGCCTGTCATAATTTCTATTTGCAATATATATACATATACTATATAATAGATATTATATATAAAATAGAAAGTATGTATAACACTTGGATTAACTCATATTACAGCATATGTATTATATTTCCCATTTAATAGATGGAAAAACTTAAGATTAGGGAGATTCTTTGTACATTTATTAACTTATCATATAAATATTGAGCTTTCTCTTGCCAATACAATTCGCTAGTAAATACATTAGAGATAAAAAGCAAATGAGTTTGTTTTAATTTCGATATCTCTGAGCCCGGTACCTAAGGCAGTTGGTTTTTTAACATGCTCAATAATATAATACCAAATTGAGTCCAGCTTCCAAAAACTGTGTGTTTGTATCATAACTTGTGCATGAATGAAATATACTGACAAGTTAACGTAAATCCACAGAAAAGTCTATGTGCTGTCAAAATATTTTTCTTGTAATTTTTATCTTCAGACTACTTAAATAAAAACTCATTCAATTTGATTTAGGGTATATATTATTTCCATACATGTCTATGGGAGATGTTTACAAAGATGCAACAAATTGGTATTTGGTTTGGGCCTTGAATTGCTCTTGGATTATAAAAGGAGAAAAACCTTGTGTTGCTTTAACATATAACAAAGGTTTTATTAATATTCTGAGAAGCTATGTACAATGTGTAAATGGAAATCTCTCTTTGCAGCATTCTTTCGTGGTTCTAAATTGTGCCATGACTGAGGTCATGCCATGATGTTTAGCATGGTTTGTAAAACTGTAATAGCTTGGCTTTTTTGACAGATTTTTCATTTAAATATTTGGCTCCACTTACATAGGAGGTTGCCATCATTTGTAAGCTTCCCTCTTTTTCGTCTTGTAATCTCTGCAGGAACAAAAATGTTCTGATGCTATGGAAATTATTCTAGCACAGATGCATTTAGATTGTGGAAATTGCTTTGGGTTGTTTAAAGCAAGACTTTTTTGATTGTTTCCATGATGATTGGATGCTTCATTAACCCCTTTATTGTTGACATCCTATAGAGACTCGATATGCAGTCTTAATTATTTTAAAAGACAATTCTTTGTTATTTAGCTGGTGATTAAAAACACATTAAAAGATGGCATAGAAAGACTATTTTTGTTCATTACCCGATCTAAAAATCTAATCATGTAGTAAGAGACTAATTTTCACATAATTCTTAATAAGTACACTACTGTAGGAATTATTTGTGCTGCCTATATCAGTTAATTAACCAAACTGCACCAGAGAGAGTGAGAAAGTGATTATTTTCTATTAATCAAATGGAAAAGTCAAGAGTAGATACCTCTATCAGTGCTTTTAAGAAAGTGTCTGAGTGAATTTGTGAGATGAACCTAAATTATTTGAATGTAAATATAGCAAATTCAAGGAAGAAAAACAATGCACTGAAAACATATGAAGTCAACTTAAAAGAAACAGCCCAAGGGTGGTGACTCACATCTGTAATTCCAGCACTTTGGGAGGTTGAAACTGGAGCATTGCTTCAGCCCAGGAGTTCAAGACCAGCCTGGGCAACATAGCAAGACCTCATCTCAAAAATAAGAATAATAAAATAAAAAATTTTTAAAAAGAAATCGATCGCCCAAGAATAGTGTTACAGGTTTTAGAGAAAAAGCTTGAGGACAGAGATACTGTGTCTGTCATGGAATGTACATTAATACATTGGAATGGGATCTATATTAATACATTCTAATGCAAAAATATTACACTCAATCTTTTCATAAATATAACCCAACTTACCTTTATGCTTGTGACATACAAACATTTTCTTTAAGTGTTCACTTACTGGAATATTCCACTTCAAATAATCTTTGCAACTTTAATAATAAAGGAAAATTTGATTACTATAACTTCATTTTAGAAGACATTGTATATATTACACCTGGAATATGCAATTATTTCAATTGTGTACGAATTGCTAAGCTTTTAAGAGGAATAAATACCTTTTGCTTTAATGTCAAGATCCCCTCTAGACCATACCACCAGTATTTTTTGCTTAAAAATAAGCAAATCTCCTATGAGCAGGTTTTTCAGCTAAAAAGTTTCCCTCCCATAAACTTAGTAGTTATGCATATACTATCATTTTAACCCTTAGCCAAAATTTTACCATATAGATATTGTGTCCATAATATAGATTAAGAAACTGAGACATAGAGAGATTAAGGTTGACAGGTAACAGATGATAATAGATGACAGTTGTTTTACACAGATTCTGTTGAATTCCAAAGCCAGTGACCTAAATACTACGCAATACTATCAAAAACGTATCAAAAACCCCCATGCCATTTTTTTTTGGTCGGTAAGAGGTAAGAATCTAATAATCAGAGTATTTTTTATCCAGTGTAAACTATTCACAAATATAGTTTCATTTTAATCTCACAAAACAGAGTCTTCTTTTCTTGAGAAAAATATTTCCATGTTCCATTGACTATTATGCATTTAAACAGCATTTATTATGTTATTACGCGTAGTGACCAAGGCTCTGTGGTAGGGTCTGGCATTGACTTCTGTGTGGGTAATTACACGATTCTGGATTATGTTAACATCTGTAATATGTCGTATATGTCTGAAGTGACACATGCTCTTGAATTATTAATAAGGAAAGGGAAAATATTAAGTTTACAAAAGACAGTTCACCCTTCTATTTTAGCATTTCCAATTATGCATATGGAAACAATCTGACTGCTGCCTACCACTGAGACTTTGCTTTAATTATTTAACCATTTAAAGGCAGCTGTAGCAGTTTTTGAAATCTCTCACATGTGAGTGATATCTAATTTTAAATTTAATTGAAGACATGTAAGACAACTGGCTTCTGCTAAGTTTCAATTGGGTTTCATGTAAAAATAACAATCGCCATCAATAAACTGACCAGATGGCAACTTGGCTACGGAAAAGAGATAAATGGGACTGTAAAATGAGGGAGGCCCCACATAATGAGGGTCACTTAAGAGGTATATGTGTGATTTGTTTTGATGAACAATAAATTCATGTAAGTTACACAATCATGATGCATGAGTTTTCACTATAAATTCCAAGAGCATCAGTCTCACATGATGGAACACAGCTGCCCTTCCCAAGCAGATACTTTAATCTATCATATTGGAGGACGGAGCATCTTAAAGGAATAAGCAAGGCCTAGGGTGGGGAGAGCTTACATTTTGAATTTTCTTACAAGGTACTTTCTAAACACAGACTAGAAATACTACAATAGAGAAAAAATCTCCCCCTCCTCCCACCTAAGATTTTGTAATAGCCATTTCTGCAGGGTTAAGACTTCTATTTGCCAGAGAGGCAGAGAGAAAAAAACAACATTCATTTCTATCCTTGATGACTAACAATACCAAGGACTTTAAACCCTTGTGGTGCTCTGTTGATGAATATAAACATGAACATAGACTAGACAAATACATGCACTATAGGTTTGGCCTTATTTTAGAACTTTTTAAAAAATGATTTTCACTAAGTAATGTGACATTTTTATTAGCATTAAAAAATGTAATCGATACTTTAAAAGAGCTTATTCTTTGAAATTATCTGAATCATGAAGCTATTTTGCAGCTGTCTTCTCATGAAGAAAAGATATCTTCAAATGGATGAAATTAGAGTTGAAACAAATAATGAACTGAAAGAAGGAATTAGTGACTAAGTAAAGTCATTGCTTGTCTTACAGAAAATGCAAGAATGTGTTTAACCTTCAGATAATTAAAAATGTAAACATGGATATTACACATTTTGGCCATTAAATACATTTCTTCTTTTACTAGAAAGATAGAAGCCAAAAATAATATAAAATAGAAAAATAATCTCAACTCTGAGAATTAACTTGGTAGGTCAGTCCTACATTACAGACAATATAATGAACAGTTGGCAATCATCCAAGAGATTTGGGTGGTACTCATCCAAATAATCTAATACAAAGATAATGCACTAATCCTGAGGATTCAGAAATGACCGACCTGCTATCATCAAGACAGCATCTCATAAACCTTTTAAGCTGACCTTCATGAAATTTTTAGTTCTTCAGTCTTACTTCAGATGACTGTAATAACAGAAGCTTGTGGTTCATGGCAACTCCATTGAACAATAAGATAAATGGCAGTGTGGCAAATACATGCAAGAGGAAACAGTAACTTTCTACTTTTGCTTCAAGTTCTAAAGAAAAGGAAAAAAAGTTTACACCTAGGTAGTATTTCCTTACTTGCACAATCAGTATATTTAAGATATTTTCTTTTCAATTGTAATATATTTCTTTGGACATAACCAGTAATTAAAAATGAATATAATAATCCATGTTATAAAACTGTAAGTTTCAGGTGTTCACTTATCTTTATTTGCATTTAATTTTTACAGAACAGAAACAGTTATGGAAATACTAATTTTCATGTTGCTTAATGAATTATCATAAAGCAAATTTCTGGGTCAAGAAATAGAACTTTGCCAGCCGCCCCGGAAGCCCCTTATTTTATCTGTTAACAAAAGCAAGTACTATTCTGACTTTTATGGTAATTACTTCCTGGCATTTAATAATTTATTATCAAAGAATACATCTCTGGATGCTAATATTTAGTCTTGTTTAATTTTTAAAAACTGGAATGTTTTTAATTATACAGTTTTCACCATCATCCTCTTTTGCTCCTTTTTATCTGTTGAAGAAAGCAACCATTTGATCTGCTTTATCTTACATTACTCATAAAATATGCTTAGAATACTGACATTACAATACAAATATTAACACCAATAAGCTAATTGAAAATGATTTATATTTTTGTACACAATCTATTCTCATGTCTACATCATTGTAGCATATACTCATTACATATCTTACTCATTCAATTTAAACTTTCCATTTAGTTTTTGCACTACGTATGATCCTATATTTAATGCCCACTACTAGTCTTTCTGCTGGTGTCTTTCCAGTCATCATTGTTGTCTGAAGCTCATTCTCTAGTAAATTCCTAAGGACACAGTGATGAAACCAAAGTTGCCTGCGTTCTTGCGTGTTGTCAACAGTTATCTGTGCTCTTTACGATCAAAAGTGAATTTTTCTGAATATAAAATATTTTTTCACATTTTTCCCCCACAGTATTTTAAACATATTGCTCCATTTTCTTCTGTCATAAAATGTTCCTGTCAAAAGTCTTATGATAGTCTCATTTTCATTTGCTATTTTTGCCTAGAGCCACTAAAGTTTTTGCTTTGTATAATGTATCTTTATATTTAAGTTTACTGATTTTACCAGAATATATGGCAGGGTTGATTGTTATAAGCCAAAATTAAAAGGTATATAATGTGCCCTTTTATATCTGCTTTTACTTATTTTTTAGCTTGCAAGAATTTTTTTTTTTGAATTAGACTTTTTAGTATGCAGTCTGCTGGCTTCTGGCTTTGGTTTTATTCAAAGATTCTTTTATGTATGTGTTGAAAATTTTTAATCTATTTTTAATATTTGTCATTTTTCTCAAATAATTTTTATCTCTTTATTAATTACATTTTAATTCTTACACTTTTTCTCCTTTTCAATTTCTACTTCTTTGAAGGTATTGTATGTCTTTTTTTTTTTTTCAGTTTGTTTCTGTCCTCTGGTTCTGTTTTATTTCTGAAATGAGCTTTTTCTTGTGTCTGGAATTCTCTCTGGAATTCTGCCATAACATGTTGGAGGTTTTCTAGTTATAACTTATGTGGTTATTTAATACTTTATAACATTTTTTCAAGGCTTTAGCTCATTTTGAAGTAGGTTTGAGTTGTGATCTATGTTACGGGCATTTTTTCTGGTTATTACATGTCCTAGATGGATGCTTTTCTACTCAACATTCTCTTTCTTCTTTGTAATTATTCCACATTGAATGCGACCTCGATACTTTTCAGAAGTTCATTTTTAATTAAAATTAGTCTTCTTGGGGTTTTAAAGGGTATAAATTAGTTTAGCCTTCTTACTTCACAGAGTTCCTTCTTCTGCTTTTGTGAGAGTTTCAAAAATTTGGTAACTTCCTTTTGGAGATTTTTTGGATTCTTTGCCCATCCCCACTTCTATCTACCTTCTCTTTCTGAAATATCTATTGTCCCTGTCCTGTTGAATTTTGGTATTTCTATCAGATGTTTGCCCTCACTCTCCTGGAAAGAAGCCCTGGCTCATGAAATTGCAGAATTTATAAAAGACTTTTTACACCCTGAGTTTTCAAATTAGCTCACAGTGAGTTCCAGTGAAAAATACTGCCTATTTCTGGTTTCTCCCCTTCTCAAGTCCCTCTGACACCGCATTGTTTTCCTCTGCTTTCTTTAGCACTCCTTGATGTTATTCAGATTGTCTTGTGGTTTTCCTATCTGCTTGTAGTTCATGGCTTAGTATAATTGTAAATGTTGTCTGTGAGTTTTGGATTTTCCGTTAGTAGCTTTGTCTGCTTTTAAATAGAGATTCAAGAGATCCAGATTCCACTATTGTCCCAGAATCTTCTCAGTAATATTAATATGAATAGTAAAAATAACTCCTATTTGGGTTTTTAAAATATATATATGCTAGGCATCGTTATTAGTAGTTTATGTTAAATTACCTCATCTAATTCTCATAGTAACACTGTTGGGCACTATTATTAATACTATTTTACAAATGATTTTTACAAAAAGTAAATAATTTACCCAATATCTTATATTTAGAGAGTGGTAGAGCCAAAAGTTAAAATGCCTGTTTAGTTAATCCCAAAGTTATTTAGATTTCTGGTGTTAATAACATGTTAAGAATCCTATAATTTATAGTATGTGACGATATATTTTTAAAGACAAACATTTTTTATGTTTTTGTTTTAAACAAATAGTAATTTATTTTCTCATTAAAATGGGTAGTGTTAATAGTCGTAGTATTATCCAGAGAGTCATTTCATTTTTCTCTGTGATACTACTCGTTGTATGTACGATTGTTAGATGAAGTTCAAAAGAGTTTTTTTTTTTAAACTTCACGAAGCTCCCTCTTTTTTTTATTTTTTTTTTGAAGTATTCTGAAATATATCTTGGTTTATAAGGGCTTTGGTCATTTTCTTATACTTTTACAAGTGAGATAGAAAGATAGGAAGTAGCTTTTCGTAAAATATAGCCAAGCCAAACACTCCCAATTTCATTTGCTCTAGCTCCATAGGACTGAGAGACACAGTCACAAAGAAGTTATTAACCAAAATGCCAAAATATCCTTCCCTGATAACTTTTGGTAATAACAACAGACCTTAATAAAAAGAACAAGAAGAAACTCCTTGCTGTAGATTTTGTCTGGGATCCTTATCCACTGGCATTTTGTAGGTTATGTCACCACTGTGCACGCTGTAGCCAGATATCTTCAGGTTCATCGAATATCCTTTTGCATACTGATTCTATTTCATAGATAAGGGAAGCTTATTCTTTCCACCTTCACTCACATGTACCTTTGTCCAAAATGGGCATAAATGCTCACAGCCAAAAAATTATCTAGAACTCTGCAACAAAGTGATTAGCTAGGAACAAGATAAATAACACAAAAATCCTTGTAAGTATGTAAAAATACTTGGTTTGGAAACAAAGCATTATTTGTTAGTGAATAAATTCTAATAAGGTCACATTAAATAATCTCTATCTATTTTATTCTGATTCTATTTCAGTATCGTCTCTCCTTTAGAATTATATTATAGCAACCCACTTCTGACATGTGAACCGTAATATGTCTCCACAGAATGCCTAACATTCTGATATATCGAGTCAAATATTGTCATTCAAAGGCATACTAAAACCGAACTACCTTCTAATTAAGGGAAAAATAGTCTTCATTACTTTTGTTAAGTACCAAACTTATAAAGATGTTTATTTTCAATAGCTTTGTGTTTTACTTTCTTTCTTGAATGCACTTTCATGTAAAGTGACCATATTCTGTTAATGAAAATTCAGGTCATGTGATATGATAAGTAGTAGAATATCTAAAAGTAGAATTAAACAAATTGTGGGATACGTGGTCAGTTCAGGAGAATATTTTGAAGAGTCTTGCAAATAGAATATTTATATTTCTTTATGGAAGAGTTACTAAGGACTATAGAATCACTGAGCTATGAACTACCATTGCAATTACTTTCAGACTAAGAATGTTATATATTTGCTAAGTTCTGAATGCTTTTGTCCAACCCCCACCCCAAATTAATATATTGAAATTCTAACTTCCAAGGTGATGTTATTAGGAGGTGAGGTTATTGGGGCTTGATTAGGTTATCAGGGCAGAGCCCACATGGATGGCATAGTGTCCCTGTGAAAAAGAGACCCAAAAGAAATCCTTCACCTCTTCTGCCAGAAGAGGACACAGCAAGAAAGCTTATGAGCAATCATGCTCTCACCAGACACAGAATATGCTAGTGCCTTGATCTTAGACTTCCCAGTTTCCAGAGCTGTGAGCAAAACATGTCTGGTGTTAATAAGATACTCATTTTATAGTACATTTTGTTACAGCAGTCTCAATGGACTAAGACAGTGCTCAAGGGATTTCCCAAAAACCTTAGATCCATTGGTAGTCCATGCAGGAGTTATGCTGAGGACACATTATAAACCACTATGCCCAGAGCATCCCCAAAAGTGGGTGTTTCTTGGTTGAATTACAGCATTCATAACTACTGGACTGTTGCTATTAGGCAGTTAAAACTATTATACATGTGCTTCCATGTTAATTTTCACCAGTCATATTACCTTTTATAATAAATAATGTCTTCATATTTGTATCACAAAAATTTGATAACAAGGCTGATGCAATGGATCCTGCCTGTAATCCAGAACTTTGAAAGGCTGAGGCAGGAGGAATGCTTGAACCTAGGAGTTCAAGACCAGCCTGGGCAACAGGATGAGACCCACCTCTCTAACAAAAAATTAAAGAATTAGTCAGGCATAGTGGCACA
Source organism: Nomascus leucogenys (assembly GCF_006542625.1). Lineage (NCBI taxonomy): Eukaryota > Metazoa > Chordata > Mammalia > Primates > Hylobatidae > Nomascus > Nomascus leucogenys. The sequence continues at coordinate 14,201,077 of NC_044382.1, read as the reverse complement.
CACTTGTGGTCTCAGCTAGTCTAGAGACTGAGGTGGGAGCATCGTTTGAGTCAGAGAGATTGAGGCTGCAGTAAGCTGTGAGGTGCCACCACGCACCAGCTTGAGCAAGAGAGTGAGACCCTGTCTCAAAACAAATAAACACATAATTTGAATACAAAATAATATTATCAAATTTACTTTCCTCTGACAGCTTAGCCACTGTTCAGGTGAAATTATTCGTTTTCGAGTCATTCCATACTCCCAAGAAGTGGCTAATTTGATGTCTCCTTTAAATTTCATAAGGAATTTGGCAATGTGATGAGCCAAAATGAAATTTTGTTTGGTAGAACACTCAATTTTCACTTTGCTCAAATCTTTCAGCTAAAGTGATATTCTTTTCTTTCTCTTTGGTGGATCTTCAGCAGTAGCTCTGTCATTTCTTCATTCTCGTTTAATTAACAGATATTTCAAACATCGACCTCTGGTCTGGCAGTATCATGAGACTTTATAAACATGGTTTTAGTCCTCTTGGCATTGACACCCAAGTGGTAAAGATCATTGTTACATTTTTATTGTGCGATTATTTGATTTCAATTAGAATTTTAATAGAGAATATAAAGAAAAGGTTCAGAGTCCAGTGAGAGTTTAAAATAATTTTCTCTTGTTAAGAAGATCAAGAAACCTGTATGATTAAAGAATATGTAGGAATTAACTAGGGGAATATGAGTGGAAAGAGAATTCCAGGAGAAAAGAAAAACAGTATTTATTTAAGATCTTTTGGAATCTATAGGCTCAGCCAGGTTCCACTTTAGAAACACTGGACTTGCAACACAATTATAATATTTAAACAAGGCTTCAAGTAGCTAGTAGGGTATATGAATCTAAGGCTCTAGGAAGATGTATATTGATGATAATGACATGAGTGCAGGTGAAATTCTTAGGAGACGAGTATAGAATGAAAAGAAGAAATGCATTGGGATAGAGCCTTGAGAAATTATGCCATTAGTGTCTTGGTAGAAGTAGTTGAACTTGTGAAGAAAAGAGAGAAGAGGTAGAAAGACAGTAGCATGAGGAGGTGAGTGCATTGAGAAGAAAAAAGAACTCCTTTCCTCCACAAAAGCATGGCATACCAAAGCCCTGCTTCATGTGTTATTCCAAACATTGTGCTATGCAATCAGATAATTTTGAAGTGTAATTAATGGCAAGATTGCTAGAAATATCCCCAGGCTTCAAAACCCACAGTTGCAAGGATAGAGCAGGTGTGCAAATGCAATTAGTAGAATTTGTACTGCAGATATCAATACAGCGATTCCATTTGAAAACACTATATCCTAGGATTATAAATTAGTGTGGGTTTTCTGTTACCAGGAAGTATGGTCCTAACGCTCTTTTCCTTTTTATGCCTCTCATGAGGTTGGGCTTACTTACTGGTACTTATTATTGCATTTCATCTCATCTGGGTTGTCCAGACTCCACATAAGATGGCAGACAGCTGAATAATTGAAAGCCCATAAAACTTGTACACTGTCAGGCCTTCCTTTTAGCATCTATTCTGACAAGATGATTCAAAAATATAAGTTGATAAATCCTTAGGAAGATAGGAGGAAAGTTCTCATGATTGAGGTTTTGAGATGGTCAGAATCTGGTACACAGGTCTGTAAATAATAGAAATCCTCACTGATGTGATGAACCCCTTACCATGATGTGGTGACAAACACAATTCAGCCTAGAAGCTCAGAATTGACAAAATGTTTAAATGCTTTGAATATTAAAATATTTTTATTAATTCCTCAGAGATGATAACAATTTCCTGTATACCAAAAATTTTATGGTAAACATGAGTAATTCAAATTTTTCTTTTTAATGAACATCAGAGACTGAGGTCAAGTAACACTTTCTATTATTAAAAACAGTGTTATAATTTTGTTTTCTTGGTTCTAGTTTTAGCTAACTCTGGCTTGAGAAAGTTTGGTTTATGATATTGATGCTAGCAAGTTTCACCTTTATCTAATTATTTTCTTGCAAGAGCTGACCTTTGCAGAAATATACTCAGAAAGTTAGGAAGGTTGGAATTAATCTAAATGACACTACTTTATTCTTTAAAATCTCCCTATTGATTCGAACTTGAACATGAAGGCTGTATCTTTAGGTTATAAACTTTTATACGCAGTATCAAATTCTTCAAGTTTTCCAAGTCATATGACAGGCACAACATTTTTTTTTCTGCAAGCAGAATAAGAACAAGAAGGATGAAAATAATCCCACACTACGCAGTTAAAAATTTCAGTATTGTAAAACTTTCCAAAAGAAAATGTTTGTTCATTAGACTTTGGACACTATTTTTGTAACTTCAAATATTGCTTTTTAAACATTAATTTCAGTGAAGTGAACAGTCTTCAAAAAACAGAAAAACAAACTCAATTATGTTGAATTATAAATAATTTGTATCTGCATTAGTCCAATTAGCTATACATAATATTCTCAACTGGCCTTCTCAGCAAATATGAAACATAGGTTACCAGAAAAGGAGGGAGCTCTTCAAAAACCATCTTCACTAATGTTACACATCTTTTATAAACACAGGAGGTATGGCCTATATTCATTTAAGATACAAATGGCGTCTTCTCATTATTATATGTTTTCATATTTCTGCACTAAGTTCCTGTACTGTGTTTATTAAGGCAAATAAATGTTTGGGGAATAAGGACAAATAAAAGCACAGTGTACTGATCATTTCTAGTTAGAAACTATGCAAATTTTAGAAAATCGAGTTTTTAGGCTAAATCAAAGTGATCATTTAGGTTAAAATGATTAGCCTAATGCAGAGAATCTGCAATCCCATTTCTTTTCTTTTATAAGAATGAGACTAGGACAGGAGTGAAAAGAGATTGGAAATTAGATGCTGTGGGGTTCCATCCATGTTGTTGCACATGACAGATTTCATTCTTTTTTATGGCTGGATAATATGCCATTGTGTTTATATACCACATTTTCCTTATCCATTCATCCATTGATAGACATTTAGATTACTCCAAATCTTGGATATTGCATATAGTGCTGCATTGAACATGGGAGTGCAGATGGGGTCTTTTTAAAGATGGTTATTAGTGGAGAAGAGAGAGGTCAGGTGACAAGATGAAAGACACTCCTCTTCAAAATCAGGATCAGAAAGAAAATTTTTAAAACTGCATAGAAAGAATATCACAAAATGTTAGGCTCAGTTAAAGGAAAGAGCATAAAAAATTTTGGATATAAAATAGCCCCTATCAAGGATCATGGAGAATGGAACTGGCTTCCAGAGACTACACACACACACACACACACACACACACACACACACACACCCCATATAGATAGATACAAATACATTCCATACATAAAAGTGGACACATGCTCAAATACACACTAATATTACCTTACATGATTTAAAGTACAGTGATGGAAATGGTACCAGCCACTATCCTGGAATCTTCCTTCTCTCATAAAATATGGACACAGTATCTTCATTCAACTACACAGAGTTCTCCTTACTTTCTTGTACTCCTAGTCAGGTTAGGGATAGAAATCAAAGTAAAAGGAAGCAATATGAGGGCTGCAAAACAAACGACAAGATCAATCTTGACTTTCTTTTTAAGTCTAAAAAGAAAAAGAAGCCTTGATCAATCAACACGTATTTATTGAGTGAAAAATCTCATTAAAATCTTAAATGTTAATTTTGACCCAAGAATATTTTTACATCCTTTTAATTAGACCTCTAAGAAAATATATTCTATTTGTGTGCTCTTATAGGCTAGTATAACATTAATCGCAAGTGTCTTGGTAGATGATCTTATGCAATATGTGTTTTTCTTCTTGATAGAAAATACCACTTTCTTTTATGTCTATTATGAGTAATTCAGTATTTGACTTTTCTTAAAAAAAAAAACTTTTTAGTATCGTAGGTAAGAATAATAAATGAGTTCTAAAAACCCCAGAACAAGTTGAGAAGGGAGTTAAGCAAATTATTCTTGAGTCACTTTCTTTTTGTACTCCAGTTACATCTTAATCATTTTAAGTTATTTTGGAAGTATAATTTTCTTCTGTAAGCACTAGCACCCCAAATGAGAAAGGCATTTATAAATATATAGTCATTTATTTCTGTGTGGTGACCACAGTTAATACTAATGTATTTGCATATTTCAAAATGGCTAAAAGAATTTTTCCCACCCTCGCCAAAAAAAAAAAAGATAAGTTGGTGAGGTGATGGATGTGTTATTTAGCTTAATCGAATCTTCCTACAATGTATAAATAGATTGAAACATCACATTTTACCTTATAAATACACACAATTATTTTTGTCAATTAAAAATAAATTAATAAAAAATAAAAGTTAACAAATAATAAATAGACATTTTTGTGGCTTGAGGTTATTCAAGTTTTCCAAGATGTTTAGCCAGTAGGAAATTATTTAGCTATTGAAATAATTGGCTGTTATTTCAAAATAGAAATAGAGATTATATAAAATTGACTAACTTGCTTACTCTGTTTTGACTGTTTTATTCTCAAAATATGTAGGAGCTCCTCTGAGAATAGGTTAAGACAAACTATGGACATAGTCTCTTCTAAAGCTTGAATTTGTATGGGGACTAAGTTCCTACTTTAAAACTTAGGGTAGCAAATTTTAAAAAATACAATCAATATGAAGAAAAGTGTGGTATAAGCAAAGGAAAATTGCCTGGTACTGGTTAGAGAAGCAACAAGAATCACGAAGTGATCAGGAAAAGATAGGCCAATATTTGCTAATATGAATAGTGTACTAGGCTTTCAAAAACAATATAGAAGTCCTGTGTTTCATTTAGTGAGTTAAAACCCTCTCAAAATGTCATGGAAACAATCTAACGAGGCTTTTCTTTCTCTAGTTTTTCACAGTAACAAGGTTAATCTAACCATGAAATAACAGTGAATGCTTTCACAATTAATGTTGTAAAATACATAAACCAACAGCTAATTAATCAGCCCTCAGGTCACTATATTGCTTGCGGTAAATTAGTAATAGCGAAGATTCATGGTAGAGAGAGAGAGAAATGACAGGTCATGCTCTGTGAGTTTCAATTTTAACTAGCAAAGACTGTCAGAGTTATATCTAAGCTGCAGTAGACATTCTTTTTTCTTTTCAACAGCAGTGGAAGCTTGACTAGCATGAGAAACAATTATATTCTGAACATATTTAGAAAGCTCAAGTAACGATATCCTTTGTAGTTTATAAATATGAGAAGAGACAATAAAAAAAAATAATTTTACTTGGGTTTTGAATTTCCCTGCCACATAGCATTTCATCAACTTTTTCATGAAAGAAAGGCTGACTTAAATACATGAAGCAAGCTTACTAGAGGATTTATTTAACCTTTAAAGCATTGTGGCATAAAAATGTCTTACTTGCCATATTTTTATGCATGCCCACTTCCAATTAACATACTGCTCAAGAAAAAGACAGATGAGAATCAGAAAGAGAAAGAGGGAGAGAAGGAGAAAAGAGAGAGAGAAAGATGGTAACTATATGAAATTAACAATATGAATATATTTTTGGAAATCTTTTTCTTTTAGTTATAGAAGCTGAAATTGATAGTTGCAAACCCTTATTTCCTTGAGGGAGCATACATTTGGCATCCTAAATTAAAGGAAAGAAAGATAATATTTCAGGTGTATTAATGTAGTCTTTTTAATGTTACCATTGTATATAGACATATATATATACCATTGTATATAGACACTATATATATATATATAGTGTACATTGTGTGTGTGTGTGTGGGTGTGTATCCCAAGCACAATACTCCCCCACAAAAAGAAAGAAAAAAATGTGAAAAAAATTGCCAAGTTACATATTGTAAATAAAGTTAAATATGGAACAGTGGCAGGGCACACTGGGGTTATTGATAATAAGAACTAATCTCTAGAAGACTGTTGGCTGTTAGTACACAATACGAATTTTGAAACTGAAAAGAGTTTCCAAGACTGAGATCAAAATACCTGTGCACATTATGGTATAGACGTACTTTAGAATATCTGGTGATTGTCCAAAAGAATTGGGCAGCTACATGGATATAGATATGAAAAATGTTGACCATACTTTATTAAGCAAAATGACATTGTTAAAAAATTATTATAGCATGGCTCCATCCATTGAGGAAACTGGAAACAGTAAGCAAACTATAATAAGACATTGATGTTTTTAAGATCAAATTAATGGGAAAAGTAAAGAAATTAGAGCGTCTAGAGGGAAGAGATTCGAATGCAACAGAAATAATGAAGAATCTAAGGCATTACAGTACAGTATTTGCGGATTTGGCAAGGGAGATAATACATCCTCAAAGGAAGAGGAAGAAAAACACACATAGCCATAACATACTTAATTTTTAATTTAGTGAATGATTGCTTAGTTTGTTAAATGGTAGAATCACAATTAGAATTCAGGGGTATTTTATAATCAAAATTAAGTGTTGCTTTCTAATCAAAATGTAAAAGTTATTCCAGATATCACCTATAAGGCATATAAAATTTTTAATATTAAAAAGAATAGGAGAGAAAATAACAAACTGACTCATAAACCCAGATAATTTTCTGATTATAATTGAAACAAAACAAAATTTAAAATAAGATGACAACATTTTAGAAATATATCAAAAGAATGTAAAAGCATCTTGAGAAGCTGATTCTCAATTTTTTATGGAAATTTAAAGAACCAAGAAAAGAATTTTTTAACTATTAACTTCATTTCTTTTTAAATTTGAGTATTTAACTTAAGAAGTTAAGACTACTGGAAGCACAACAAATTTGAAGGGGTTGATCTATCAGATAACAGAATACTTATAAAGTTTGAATAATTAGTATAATTGAAACAAAGATAGTCTAACAGAAAAATTATAAGGTGTACAGAAGCAGATCCAAACATAGAGACACTGAGTATTTGACTTAGGTGGCATTGCAGATTTATTTGATTGATTGTTTTTAGTTTATTTTATTGTTTTGCTTTGTTTACTTGTTTGATAGGAAGGAAGGAGGAAGAGAGGGAGGGAGAGAAAGAGGGAGGGAAGGAGAAAGGAGAGGAAGTGGAGTGAAGGAAAAGGGGGAGGGAAGAAGAGGGAGAGGGAAAGTCAGATAATGCTAAGTTGCTGAGGATGTGGATCAATGGGAACTCTCATGGATTGTTGGTGAGAGTGTAAACTGGAAAAAAATTAAGTTATTCGAGTTATAAATAATGTATATCTTAACACCTACACACCTAAAGATATACCCTAGATTGAAGAAATGCACGAGTATGTTTGTGTACAAATATACTTAAGGCAGCTTTGTTAAAGTTTTATCCCCAAACTTGAAACAACAAAAATATTTCTCTGTGTTAGAAAGGATAAATAAACCGTCCAATATTCACATGTGAATCAATAGCCATTACAATGGGTAAACAATATCTGTCTACAAACAATATGGATTAATCTCACAAACATCACGGTACATCAAAGAAGCAAGGCAAGGTAATACATTTCACAACTGATAACATTGTAAAGAAAAGTAAATGAATTATTTTAAAAGCTAGGTTAATAATTACTTCTAGAAGGGAAATAGAGATTTAAGTCAAGAAAAGTGAGATGGAACCTTCTAAGTTAGTAGTATTTTTAACTTTATTTTTATTTGGATGATGAGTTATTTGTTTTATAACGTTTGTTAAACCTTGTATTTGTTATATACTTTTTCTGTATGTACATTACATTTTATAAAGAAAGAAAGTGTTAAAAAGAAGAACATTTATCTGCTATTTCCTAGCCCTTCAAAGTTAACTGTTCAGTTTCATTGTGGTCACTGCAAGGTGAAAACTTATAACCCTTATTATCTTTTTTCTCTCTCTCTGTCTTCTTGAATATACACACATTTTAATTACAGAAAACAGATTAAACTTTATGTACTGTTCAGTACCTGAATTTTGCCTTCCTTAGATATCTCTTAAGGCATTCCATATCAGGGCATACAAATTTTGAATACAAAATTATATAAATCTTCATGTAGATGTAGAACAATTTATTTAACCACTTCTGTATATTTGAGCATTTTCGTCTTGCTAGGGTATTTTTCCATCAAATAATGTTGCCATTAGTATAGTTTTATATAAAATTAGGTGACACTTCACCAGTGTATTCATGGAGTTTGCACTGGAATTACTGGGACAAAATTTTATATTGTCATAAATGTTGCCAAATTGGCTTCTAAAAAGGTGGCAGCAATGTCCTTTTCTGACAAGAAAAGGATAAAGAAAATCCATGAAATTTTTGGAAAATTTCCTAGAAACTCTTAATCTTTGAAGAGTTAAAAGACCTTTGGAATTTCTTTCATATTTATAAATACAAAACATTTTAGATTTTCAAACTAACTGACAAATTCTTTTAGTTCCTAAAAAATCATTATCAGATTAAACATATAGAAATATTAAGATAAGTAATGTTTAGCTACAGTTTATAACACTGGACAAGATTTATGATTCCCTTGGGTGAAAGATAAGAGAAATGGTACTCTTACACTTCTTAGCTTTTCTCTGTCCATAACCTACTCTCTTATTATTGTATTAGCAATTGACGAGGTTTAAACTATGTTTGTTCTACTTTATAATTATGATGATTTTCAGATGACTTAATTATATGTACGACGAATCTGTTTTTACCATGGCATCTTCATTCTTCAGGCCCTTATTTTAATTCATCATTTGGATGCTTGTATTTTATTGTTAAGCAGTGTTTTGCAATATGGTACTATAAGTAATTCTACTTGCATTTAAGGGAAACCTAAAAGTTGCAGCACATATGGGCCAATGGAATCTGACACTATAGTTGTGAATTTCTCAATAGGAAGTGAAAACTGCAATGAAAATAAAAGCTAAGCTGTCAAAACATTTAAGGTTGATTATTATATCTATATTTGCGGGAGTTAAAAAAATACCACTAGTTATCCACAGCTTTCTCTTCTCACCTATTCTCTTCTTTCCTATTACTGTTTTCCTAGTCAATATATGTTACATGTATATATTCATTTATATATGACATATATAAAAATAAGTCATTTTGTGTAGTTTTTATTATTAAAAGGATTGTAGTTTTCAATGATTTCATAATTCTGATTGACCCTCCTACTTTAGATATTTCTTCTCAGTTGAACAGAAAAGATACAATGATCAAAAAATAATAAAAATATAATTTAACAAAATTCCAGCTCTAACACAAACAAAATCTGGACCAACACATAATTATGTCAAAGGATAAAGCCTCATTTTGTGTGAGTGTGTTTTCCTGCCTAAGGGCCAGCAGTAATTGCTCTCATACATTTAGTTAGAATGTTATGCCAGAGAATTCTTGTGGGACACTCCTAAAATGAAGCTAAAATCGTTAATAAACTTGCAGTACTCTTTTGCATAAAGCTACTTGAAGTACTGTTTTGCATAAAGCTATAAAGCTGAGATGATATTGAGCAAATGTCTTTCTTACCCAGAGAAACTGATTCTGTTTTATTTTTATACATGTCATGGAGTTCAGGTATTTACACACTCACACACATACACCATCCCAATGTATAACTAAATTAGAGGTAAATCTATCTCATTAGTAAGAGTAAAAACAGTTTTGCTTGGCTTCTGTTCACCTATATAATGTGATTTCTTGAAGAATGAGATCTTAATTATTATGATTTATTCAGCATAGGAGTTCAAAGTTGCAGATTTTACATTTGGTCTGAAAATTCAAAAAGCCCTTTGCTGGGGAAAAAAAGTCATTTCTATGATTATGACATACAGTTCACTTGAAAATTGAGTATATATAGCAAGTAAATTTTTGACTTTAAAAAGTGAGCTTGCCTTCCTTTCTAACCTCATTCTTTTTTACATTTGATCCCATCTTTTCGTCCTTTCCACAGCTTTAATAAAATGGGAGATGAATGAAAACTGTTTGCAGACCTGATTATAAAGCAGTGAGCATTTCCTGTATGGGCACACGCCCATATGAATCACTGCACAAATGGATCTTTGATTATGCCTACGGCTTTATGCAAGTTATGATTTGTGATATCAGTGAGGCCCAGAAATCGTTTTCAATATTTTCATTGCAGTGCAGATCAAACCTACTATGGAAAAACAAGTCAAGTGTTGTGCTAGCTGGTTGCTCTCCCTATCATTACGGAGCACTTTAGGAGGTCCCCTTTTATTCATGTCAGCTGTATGGTTTAATTTAAAAGTAATTCCAAGCATTTAACACGCTTCCTTCATTTTAAAGAGTACTTCTTAAAAATGAAAAGGATTCAATCCCTTTTTTGGAGGCAGACAGAGGGTACAATATAAATGTAAGTCCCATCAGTGCAGGTCTGATGGTTTCTGATTTAAATAGTTTTTATTAAATATGAAATGTCCAAATTACCTAATCATTGTCTCCTGTAAGATAAACATGGTTTTCCCAGGCCTTTCTCCAGAGTCTTATCTCAGAGCTGCAGGATGTCAGTTGATAGCGTTGCCTTCATGTTAGACAAGCAGACAAAATAATTTGATTGTACTGCTTGCCATGTTGTTCTAAGCTGTTCTTTAAGAACTAAAACCACTTTGTTTCTGGTGGCATGACAAAGCCCATTACTTTCATTTTTTTGAACTCCTTAAAAAGCTTCAACATCAATAAGACTGCTTTCAGAGCACACTGGTATAATGTGTCTAGTCTTGTCTACTCTATCCATCCAGAGGTAGACATAAAACAAAAGTTAGGGTGCTAGGAAAAACGTTTTTCATGCTGCAAAAACATGGCAAAATTACAGGTAATTACTTTTTAAACTGACAATCGCTGAAGAGAGTGTTTAAAGTTAAATTTTAAATAAATTATTCAAAAACCTATAAACCTATATCCAGATGCTGGCAGTAACTTTTGTTCTGTTTGAATAATACTTTGCAATGGTTATACAAATAGGAACAATGAAAAAATGATCAAAATAATCTTTACCACTATCTTCTGTGGGTAAGAGTGAAATGCTTTAATTTTTAAAACCTTAAATGATGTCTTCTAATTATTTAACACTTACTGGAAAGGAGCACAGAAAATGTAAATAATGAACTTAACATAATGAGACCTTTGTTTGAAGTAGCAGGATAAGTTAAGTGATTGAGTATATCCACAGGGTATGTGTGAAGAAATAAAGGTCCTGGCATAAGTTGATTTAAATACAAGTTCAAGGTCAGTGGACATCTATTTTGTGACCATGTACAATCCATACTTTCTAACTCTCTTGTTTCCTAATTTATAAAATAAGAATATAGAATAGCTACATGCAGGTAGGTTTGAGGATAAAATTAGATCATCCAGTCATCTAGCTCTGCATTAACATTAATGGACAGAAACCAGCATGGTCTCTGTGTTCAGGGAGCTTAGATTCTAGTTGAAAGAGAACAAAAATCAAAATCAAATCATTTTATAGATAACTATAAAATCATGACTGTGATAAGAACTGTTAACAAGAACCACATGATTTCGTGAAAGTTTGTATTACGGATAGTTTGATGCACTTAGGAAGATGAGAAAATATTTCCATGAGAACAAAACTGTTTTGCCATAGTTTGATTGAATTTATTGGGTAAATAAAAAAAGAAAAAAAAACATTCCAGGTTGAGGAACTTCATAAATAAACACGCTGTATCAGGGGTCCCTGAAAGACCAAATAGTATAGAGAAAAGGGAGAATATAGTGAGATATGAGATAGAAAATGAGTAGATGGCACAGGGCTCCAGAGGATGCTGTAAAGACTTTTGTCTTGATCCCTTCAAGAGAATCCTTTGAAAGGATTTAGAAAGAGAGATGGTTTCCAATCTGCTGTTAGAAGAGACCAATCTGAACCACCATAGAGGAACTGAACTTGAACTTGCATTGTAAATGTTCAAACACCACTAATGCTAGTTGTGCAATTCTAGTTTTGCTCACCATCCTTCTCATTGTCACACTCTGCAGAAAATTTTACCTGTTTTCCCCTTTTTACGTACTTTCTTTTTCTTTCTGAGTTAGGGACAGGACTAATGTAGTCCTGTGATTAAAGTAAACAATTTTAAATTAAGTGTCAAATTCTTGGTGCAATGACAGGATACGACCGATTTTTCAAGAAGAAAGATCATTAAATGGTTCTTAGTATAAATATTCTTTAAGGAAAAATAATTCTTGTACTTCAACACAATAGTAGCCCTACTCTTATTATGAAAGTGCATTATGATAAAGCAACTATGAAGTAATATGTTTGAATGAAGTTGTATTTAAAATGTAAGATAAGAAAAAGATACATTATGCTTAAGATTCATTACTTACTTTGTTTAAGCTACACAGAATCTTAGAATCTCTATGAATTCATTTAACCCTCTGGGTAACTACACACACACACACACACACACACACACACACACACACCTCAATTCTTCTGGCCTCTGCTTCAGGAACCAATGGGAGAATCATTGTAGACTGTAGATTGAACCATTGTAGAAACTAGCCTTCTCCTTTAGAAATCTCTTTAATGTCCTCCTTTAAGAGAAATCTTCATTGTGGCCACTAAATAACTGTAAATGGTGAAGTTACCCAAACCTCTGGGATCCAGAATCTTCATCTGAATAACGAAGGCACTCAGTGGAAATGGCCACTGAGGTCCTTCCAACGTGGTGCTATTAGAGACCCTTTAAATTGGGATTATGAAAAGACTCTCAGTGAACTGCTGTTGAAAGAGCCATCAAAACCATCTCCTTCTGTTCATCTGAGTGCCAAAATTATAAAACAGCACTTCAGGGAAATTGCCAACAAATTGTATCATAATGAATATACCTTTTTCCTCCTTAGTAGCAGGTACCTCTTCAAGTTTAAATTTTTCAAGGTATATCCCACAAAACTGTTTATATTCATCAAATTACAGTTACCAAGAATAACTGTCTTACTTTTTCACTACTGTTGATGTATGCCTTTTATAATAGAAAACATAAGATGGGTTTTGTGTTTTTCTTTTTTTTTTAAACCTGAGTTGATGTGGACATCTGGTTGAAAGGTGTTTCTCTTGCTTCATCTCAGAGTACTTGACTAACTTCTTAATTCTGAGGGATCAACACTAATTTCCAGTGTTTACCAGCAATCATAGATGACTAGCAGTTAAAAAGCCATCAGCCCTGTCACATTTTTCAAAGAACAGAATCCCTTTCCAGATGGCCCTTCATTTGGCTAATGGACAGCCTAAGGGGATATAAATGTCACCTGTTGTAGCTAGTCAACAGTATTAATAAAAACAAAAAAATAGACCATTCAGCAATGGCAGCAACCCAAAAATGTATTTGAGTTTCTTTATTGAGTTAATTTGCAATAATCAACATTTTAACATTTTAAAGTTTCAATTCTGTCTCTTAATTTTCCCAAGCTATTGTTTACAAACACCAGAAAATAGACGTTAGAAACTTTAAAAGTTGTTTTCAAAGGGTCAGACATTTTAAAACATTTGTACCCCAGAAAACAAATAAATAGTATTTCTCTTGTGAAAGATAACCGTCACATAAGTAAGCATTCCTATACAGGTATATATTTTTTGAAACACTGGTTAAGATATGAGCAATTTTACCTTTGCTAATTCATCTTCTACTAAATTACATCTTACAAACTATAAGGCAATACAACTCAATTGCTGTTTCTCAATAGGCTGGGTTTTCTTTTCCCCCTTCTCTGTCTCCAGAGAAATGATGCCATCTACTTGCAATGTGTTCTCAACTTGGTAAAATTTCTTCTGATTATAAAGATCCAGATCACAGGTCCCCATGATCAAATTACCATTGTCTCTATATGCCAGTGACTGACAAGGCCACAGGTGCTCAAAAATGAAATAAATGGATGACTAACCCATTGCAAGGGGATTTTATTGAAGTCATCTTTTCAAGTCATCTCCTGAGATGACAGTGTGGAAGATGTTGTCTAAATTATAGGAGGACAAACTAAAATCATAAACGTATATGTTAAATTAAATTATTACTTTTTCTTTTAATTTATATGGAAAATTTATATTTTAATGACCATAAAATAGAGAAATGTAACAGGCAGTATGCATTTAAAAAGTCTGCTGGAAAGAAAACAAGCCAGAGCCTCTTAGCCTACTCTACATTTCTAGTTATTTATTTCAGTGAAGTCAAGACATGCACATTCCATAATTTCCATGTTTTATGGCATAAAATGTATTCTAAAAATTTCATCTTACATATTTCAAAGAATCAAATTATCTTTGATTTCCTAGTTTTCTAGTACATTTTTTTCTTAAAAATCGTACAGTAATTTGAAAACAAATGTCAACAATATGCAGGCATAATATCATTATCTCTAGCACCAGCCTTAAGGGACGTGGTAAGAGTTCAAAAAGTCTTCATAGCTCACTGAGCAAGTCACTAGCAAAGAAGTAAAGTAGCATTTTTCTTCCAGGCTGGATTATAATGCCCATGTCCACTCAACCACCTTTAATCATCAAAAGAAGCATAATTAACAGTGGGAGATGGTCTTACCAATAGTTTCACATGTAAGGAAAAACCTACAAGATTAAAAACTAGTTCAGATACTCACCCAATTATATTTACTGTGAATTCAAACAGTGCTTTATGAATGTATTTCTTTTTTTTCTTTTTGTCTAAAAATATATAATAAAGGAGTCAGAGACAATTTTAAATATAATTTGAACAATAGGAGCTTTGCAGAGAATGTAAAATTGTCTTAAAGTAAGATTTCAAACGTAGTATTACACAGGCAGGAACGTGTCTCTTAGTTGAAATCATAAAGAAAAAACAGCATCTATATTGGCATTTTATTTTGTGTATCTTAGAAGCAGTATAGTCCAAAGTAATTGACCAAGAGCCTTTGTCCAATTTCTTACTGCATTCTTAGCAAATTCAGTAAAAACATTTCAAATGATAATATTTAAGCAGTTTTCCAAAAATCTTTATTTTGGGTCTTGTAGTCCATCAAAATAACAGGTCCTGAATTGATTAGTTATTTCTTTTCTACTTTTGTCTAAAATTAAAAAGAAAAGCCTAAGATCTAATTTAATCTTTTTTATTGTTATATAGCCAAATAGTTATTAATGCACTTAACTGAAACAGGATCCTAGAAAGTAGGCCTAACACAATACCTCAAATCCATTATTTTCCATGTGTATTCAAAACAACTTCTTCTGATGCATTTCTTTTTTCACTCAACCTTTTTTCTTAAAACCATAATTATCTTTGTGTGTTCCTCTTCTCCCCCACACCTTGTACATTCAGTCTGGAAATACGTCATGTTGATTTTGCTTCTTTGGAATTCTTGTCTGCACAATTCTTTCTTTTTATCACCACTGACACACTCATTTACCTGGTCTTCCATAACCAATCTTGATTTCTTTGTTTACTATTCTTTTTTTATGCCCTCAGTACTTATTTTTACTTTTCATAATGTATATATAACTGATTATATTTATTCATTAGTTCACCTACCATGTTGTAAACTCCCAGGGGCAAAGCATACATTTCAATTCATAGCTTACGTACCCCATTAGTAACAAGCACTTTCCTCCACACATGTTCAATACATGTTTTTCAGGGAATTAAAAAAATGAATAATCAGTGATACAGAAGCAGCTGCTTAATCCTGCTTTATGCTTCAAGATCAATTTGATTATTAAAAGATATTTATTAAGCACCTACTGCATCCAGGCGTTAATGCTGGGGCTGAAGATTCAGCAATGAATATGGCAAATATGTTCCCTAAACTCAGGTAACTTACATGTTGGGGAGAATACTGAAGATCAACCATAATGAAGTATTTGACAAGTATTTAAAAAGACATATAAGAATTTATTTCCACATATTTAGAAAGTTAAATCTAAAACCAGGTCATTACTGTATTACCCAGCTAAATTAATCAATTAGCAACAAAATTGATTCTAGAAAGCAGACTATAAATTTCACTTGTGATTCACAGTGACTTTGGACAACATCCTTGGAATATCTCTATTTGACTTTGGTAAATGAGGATGATTATTTTCATAATTGACTGACCCCATGATACTGATGGTAGTTAGTGTGTTGCTTTAACTGATTTATAAGAATTTAAATTTCACCTGGTAGTGTTTTGTTACACAGATGTTCTCTTGTTAGTCCCTAAATTATTTAAAGAAATATGATAGTAGGAAGGTGTAGATGAAAGGCTAGATAACTGAGATTTATTTTAATGAAGAATGAGGGTTCATATTAGCATCATACTGAATGTTATGCCGTTGAAGTTCATTACAGTGTTACCAATTATGTGATACTAGTAAATGTGATCATTTGACCTGCATTTAATTGTAGGCAATAATTCTTGAGTAGGTGATAAATTTACTGCCTTATATCAGTATTTGACATTAGCAGGAAATGTAAGTATATATACCATGAACTATATGTTTAAGCATTGATACATTATACATTGCAAAATTGCAAGTTAGCTCCTACTATGAGTGAGGGGCTGACTAGGGGCCAAGAGGAGTCAAGAGTAAAATTAGGTTCACCCTTTGAGAAAGAGGCAGATACTTATTTAATGAAATGTAATCTTTTTTTTTTTTTTTTTTTTTCGAGACAGAGTTTCGCTCTTGTTGCCCAGGCTGGAGTGTAATGGTGCGATCTCTGCTCACGGCAACATTTGCCTCCTAGGTTCAAGTGATTCTCCTGCCTCAGCCTCCTGAGTAGCTGGGATTACAGGCATGTGCCACCACGCCTGGCTAATTTTTTTTTATTTTTTTTATTATTTTTTAGTAGAGACGAGGTTTCTCCATGTTGGTCAGGCTGGTCTCGAACTCCCAGACTCAGGTGATCCGCCCGCCTTGGCCTCCCAAAGTGCTGGGATTACAGGCATGAGCCACCGTGCCCAGCTATAATCTAATATTTTAAGTGCTTCACCAGTTTAAACAAATTACCAAGACTGGTCAATAAATAGAGTGTTATTTTTGCTAGGTTGAGAAGGATTTAAAAGCCTTCAGACAGCATGGTTTCACCTGAGATATGCCTTGAACATTGAGTAGAATTACAAATAGAAAAAAAAAAAGGAAGAATATAGAAAGAAGAAATAAGACAATGCATAAATTATGAGAGGAATTAATAGATATCATATGTTTAATGAATGGGAAGTATTAAGAAGGAGCTTAAATATTACTTGGGTTTGGTTTTGTTTTGTTTTGTTTTTGAGATGGAGTCTCCCTCTGTCGCCCAGGCTGGAGTGCAGTGGCGGGATCGTGGCTCACTGCAACCTCTGCCTCCTGGGTTCAAGCAATTCTCCTGCCTCAGCCTCCCGAGTTGCTGGGACTAAAGGCATGTGCCACCACACCCAGCTAATTTTTTTGTATTTTTAGTCGAGACAGGGTTTTGCCATGTTGGCCATGCTGGTCTCAAACTCCTGACCTCAAGTGATCTGCCTGCCTTGGCCTCCCAAAGTGCAGGGATTACAAAGCCGCAGTGCCTGGCCTTGAATATTACTTTGAAATAGAAAAGTTGAAAGTGATGTAATTGTTTAAGTGAGGTATATAAGTTTAGTTGGGCGTAGTCAAATATGGTATAGTGAGTGACACTCACACCGGATTGCTGAACAAATGAAGTTTATTATCCACAGATCTCAAAAAGAAGAGGACAGTATGCCTCACAGGGCCAGTGGGAAGTGGGGGTTCCCCAGCACTGCATGTTTAACCAGCAGGTGTGGGGCATGAGAGAAAGAGAGGGACCTGTGGGCCAAACCCTTTCTTGGGGTCCAGGGTGTTACCTAGGAGGGCTTTCCCATGGCCTGATTGGATTAATTTAAATGGAACATGAGGCTAAGCATGGGAACTCAGGAATTACATGACTGAGTTCATTAGGATTAGAGCAAAACTAAGATGGGGAAGCAATTCAGGAGAATGGGGCCATATTCATCTAGAACATGAAAATAGGAAATGGGTGGAGACAGCCTCAAAATATGTAAGTCAAGCCAGAGACAGGACAACAAGATGGGTGCAGAGGCAGCTTTGACATAAATGAGAATTATGAGAAGGAAAAACAGATTGTAGATTGCATTAACAAAGTTAGGCTACTCAGTAGGTAAAAATGAGTTATTCTTTAGACAGGAATAAATAGTAACAACACTTGACCCTCTGGCAGTCAACAGAAAAATGCTCACTCTTTGTGGCTTAGCCATACGTTCCACCAGGCTAGTATCTACGTAGGGGCTTCAACAAAAAAAGGGTCATATTCAAAAAGCCTAAGAAACTTTAAAATTCACTTTGGGGTTGTACCTTGCCGAGGGCCATACAAAATAAATTAGTAGGATCAACATGGTGCACTACAGCCTATAAAACTCATTTTACTTAAAGAAGACATGAGAACATATACAAGGCAAGGAACCTAAGACATGCTTATTATATATTTTCTTAAATATGTAAAACATACTCAATAAAGAAAAAAAAATCAACAAACACCAGAAGGGATAAACTATAAATAAAAATATCTCTATGCCCTAATAGTACTTCTCAGGGGTCAACTTGACTCATATTTTGTTGGTTATCTGTTTAAATTAGTTTTTGTTTTCCCAGCTAAAATGTTGCTTTAAATTTTTAAATAAATACTGTTATTATACTCTCTCTCTCCCTGCATATAAAAAATATATAGTATATGCATATATAGCCACCTCCCCATACATATGTAGATACAAATATACAAACAAATGTTCATGTTTGTACATATGGATTTATTATCTGTATCTGAAATATATTCTATGCAATGTTATATAAAATGATTTAACTGTTTCCATATGGAGCATTTTGTTCAGTCCTTAACACAGTGAATAATATAATAAATATTCTTTTACATATAACCTTGCCCACGTTGATTTTTACCTAGAAAATATTCTGACATTTAGTAGTATTTTCTTTTAATCTCATTCTCTCAAGTTTAGGTAGATGTTAATATTGTTAGCTAATAATTACTATTTTTTTCTTTCTAGTATTTATAATTTTAATTATTCTTGAAGTTTTAATATATTGTAAAGGCTATATAAAGTAATTTTGAATATGGCAAATGCCCTTGTATTGATGATAATTTTAATAGAAATGCCCTTAGAGTTTGATAATTCTGTATATTTGCTGTAGATTTCCAATAGGTAACATTTGACAAGAAATATTTCTTTAATCTTATAAATGTGAAAAATTGAAGAATAGATTTTTGAATATTTATCTGCTTTTTCTGCATCTAGTGAGATGATTTAAGGTTTTTTTTTCTTCTTCTTTTAACTCTTAACAGAGTGAATTCTATTAATAAAGCTTCAAGTGTTGTCTCATCTCTTAATTTCTGGAATAAACTCTAATTTGTACCTTGTTAACTTAATATTTTGGGCTATACAACCTACTGACACTTGAATCTAGTTTATATTTTAATATGAGTGCTGTGTGTTCAGATGTGTATTAGTTCGTTCTCATGCTGCTATAAAGAACTACCTGAGACTGGGTAATTAATAAAGGAAAGAGGTTTAATTCACTCACGTTTTTGCATGGCTGGGGAGACCTCAGGAAACTTACAATCATGGCGGCAGGGGAAGAAAGCATGTCCTTCTTCACATGGTGGCAGGAGAAAGAAGTGCCAGCAGGGGAAATGTCGACGTTTATAAAACCATCAGATCTCATGAGACTCTCATTATCACAAGAACAGCATGAGGAGAACCACCCCCATGACCTAATCACCTCCCACAAAGTCCCTCCCCCAAGACGTGGGGATTACAATTTGGATTACAGTTCAAGGTTAGACTTAGGTGGTGACACAGAGCCAGACCATATCAAGATATATTTTGTTTGAACTTATTTCTCTAAAATGAACATGGAGTTTTTCTATAATTTAATGTTCCAGCTTAATAGCATGGATTTTAAAAATTCTCACCTCTAATAATATCTCCCTCTTGTACCAGGTTTGAAATGTACCCAAATTTTCTCTAAGTTAATTTGGTAACTTATATTCTTATACATCTGTTGACTTGATTTCACTCATTTGATTTAGATTGTTAAATTTATTGGTATAAATTTACACACTTTTCCCAATTTCTTTTTTTAAAAGCCTCATTTATGGCTTTATGATGGTAAGATTCTAACAAGTTATTGAAACTCATGGACTTATACAGCTCTTAAAAATTTATCATTACTTCTCTTGATGGCAAAGTCATGGTTCACTTATTATCTCAATCCATTATTTTGCATCAGAAAGAAAATGCTGTTTATCAAATAAAATAATCAGCATTACTTTTTAGAGTGAAGTAGAAATTTTGCATTTTTTTAGAAAAAAAAAGACAAAATAAGAGACTTTAAAAAGGGCTTGCATTAGAAACTTTGGACCATTCTCTCAGATCTTGAATGGATACTCACTCATATTCTTCCTTCAGATTTCAAGTAGGAAAGTAAAGCATTTAGACACATAGAAAAAAGCAATTTGAAAGGAGAGGCAGAAAATGTGTGTTGGGTGTACTATTGTTTCTCTTTCTCTCAAATGAGAGAAATTATTAATCAGTTGATTTCCTAGATATTTAGATATTCCTGGTGTTACATGTAGAGGATTACTATAAGCAGCAGCAATGGAATAGTATTTTTGCACATAAAGTCAAGAAAGATAGTTTCAAGATTCTACCATGATCTTGACTGTGACTTTAACCTTGGGTAAGTCACTAACTTATAGTTTAGTCATCCACATCAGGAGGTGATTAAGTTTGTCGATTGGAATTTGGTGGGCAGGCTCTTCAGGCTATTACAGGAGGCTGCAATAAAGCAGTAGAAGCACAGGATATCTAAATACATTACCATGCCCCAAGTCCCACAAAATCTAACTAAAGAGCACACCACACAATTCTACCACAAGCCCTTCAAGTATTAATGGGTTCTCTTTAATTAATAAAGAAAGAGAGAAAAACATATTGCAAAAGATACGTGAAGGATAATAAGCTTGAGATGACCACAGACTTTATCTAAAATCAAATTTCAAATCAGGTTTGAACAGTAAAACCAAACAAAAAGCAAACAATAAAATTAAATATATAGGTAAAGCCAAAACATAAAATAGGGCATGGTTTGGATCTAAAACACTATAGTATTATGTCAAGTTCATTCTCCTTTATTCTAATTTTTTAATCTGAATAGCTTCCTTTTTTCCCCTACATCCTTTGCAAGGTATTACATAGTTTCTCCATGTGTTTAATGTTATCAAAATCTATAATGGTTATGATTTTTACCTGGCATTCTATATATTTTTTTCTTACGGTTTTCTTTTCCTGGTGGAATTTTTCTAAATTATTTCTTTACATTTCTTCACTTTTTAAACTTTAAAAACTAGGAAGAGCGAATAACTACATTGCAATATCTAGGTTAACATAACATGAAAGCTCTATACACCTTAACATCAACTATTAAACAAAAATAAAATTCCAGAGTGGAAAAAAAGACTCACTAAAAATAGTTGGAATTTAAAATTAGATTTTTCAGCCTGTTAATTTATCATATGGAGTAAAAATAAGCCATAGGGAGGAAATGGAAACTCTATCAAATGTCTCTGTGTTGCAGTAAACTTAATTATACACAGCACACCATAAAATGACAGTAATATTAGAGAGGAAATGTAGCAATTTCAGATGTGCAATAACTGCTTTTTACAAGGAAATAAATTATATCAAGTACATATACCTATACAGTCTAATACTATTTTCCAGCAAGAGCTGGTGGGATTCACAGTCAAGGGGAAGCAAAGATTTAACTAAGCTGAAATCTGCTTAGTCCAGGAAGGTTTGCCTATGAAAATCACTGCATGTAAGTGTGTTCTCTTTCTAATACATAATAAGCACCTAACATAAAAATTCACATTCAATCTTTAAATATATATGTATACATATGTATGTAATAGCCTCAATCAAAACCCTTATTAACAGTTTAATTCTTGGCTTTTAAAGAAACTCTGAAGTGCTTTTTGCTACATCTGACCTATGTGTACATAACATAGAACTACATCGTAGGAACAGCATCCCATTATGAATTTAAGAGAATTAATTGTAATGTTTCTAAAGAAGCTTTGATATATAATCATGCTGAAAAATCTTTCATTTAAAACCTGAAAGGTAACAATTGACTTTTTAAATTTTAATTGGAAAGATTATCAATAAATCTCTGCCTTCTATGATTATTTTCTTTAATTTAAGAAAAATTGGCCGGGTGCGGTGGCTCACGGCTGTAATCCCAGCACTTTGGGAGGCCGAGGCAGGCAGATCACGAGTCAAGAGATCGAGACCATCCTGGCTAACATGGTGAAACCCCATCTCTACTAATAATACAAAAAATTAGCTGGGTGTGTTTGCAGGCGCCTGTAGTCCCAGCTACTCAGGAGGCTGAGGCAGGAGAATGGCCTGAACCCGGGAGGCGGAGCTTGCAGTGAGCCGAGATCGCGCCACTGCACTCCAGCCTGGGCGACAGAGCGAGACTCTGTCTCAAAAAAAAAAAAAAAGAAAAATTAACATAATTATATTTATTGGTATGTTGGTAATTTCTTGTTTATTAGATCATTATGTCAGCAATTATAGCCGTGTGTGTATATATATATGTATATATACATTACATACATACATATACATATATGTATATTATATATACATATATGTGTATGTATATAATACATATATGTGTATATATAATACACCTGTGTGTGTGTGTGTATATATATATACACATATACATATATATTTTTTGAGATGGAGTCTCCCTCTGTGGCCCAGGCTGGAGTGCAGTGGCACCATCTCGGCTCACTGCAACATCCGGCTCACTGCAACATCCGGCTCACTGCAACATCTGCCTCCCTGGTTCAAGTGATTCTCATGCCTCAATCTCCTAGGTAGCTGGGATTACAGGCATGTGCCCCATGCCTGGCTAGTTTTTATATTTTTAGTAGAGACAGCGTTTCACCATGTTAGCCAGGCTGGTCTTGAATCCTTGACCTCAGGTGATTCGCCCACCTTGGCCTCCCAAAATGCTGGGATGACAGGCGGGAGCCACCGCGCCCAGCCAGCCTTGCATACTTGTAATATATCTTTGCCTAAAGGTTTTTATAAAGTAGGTTTCTTATCACACAAATCATTGTTCAAATGATGGTTTTTCCACTTACTATCTGAATGACCTCAGGGAAATTCTCTAAAACTGAATCTGATTCTTTTTCTATAAAATTACTGTATTAATGCCCACAGTTTTATAGTTGTTATCCATGATAGAAATAACGCATGTAAAGTTTCTACTACATTTCTAAGCACATAGTAGGCAGATAACATACTGATAGCTGTTATTTCTTCTATCATCATGCACATGGTGTGGTATACACTAGACTGGGGTTCTAATTTCATTATTAAGTTTATCTGTTGACTTTGGGTAACTCAATCTCTTTGGAATAGTCATAATACCATTTATGTTTATGAGATTTTTGCAAATTCTCCAGATTTTATTAAAAAGAATATGTGTCTTGGTGCTTTGTATGTTAGATATTTATTGTCTTACATTAAAACAAAGAGATATAGGGTTGCGTTTCAGGAAACAGAGAAGGATAAGTTGTGGCGTAGAATGACAGATTACTAGGTAAAAATGTTACCTGACTGAAGATATAAATCAGTGCTTCTGAAGCTAGGGGAATTGGAGAGGAGGGGTTATAATAACAGGAAAGGGAGTGATTAGAGTGTCCTAATTTTGTGCTCATTGATAAAATACAAGGATGAAGGGATAGTTTGAGAGGAAGGAGACAAAAGTCAGCTTTGATAGGACACAATAAGCCTCCAGATAATGATGAGAAGTGGACACTGGTGGATGGACATAGTCTGATGCTCCCAGGGATACTGACAAGAGGTTACTGTCAGCTGGTGCAAAAATTATCTCCTTGTTTGTTATTGCCTAAAATTCTTGATCAAGAATTACATTTTTTATATATATCATCAGTGAGGTAAAAAGTTCTATGCTTTTGATTGAAGATATTTTAAAATGATCTGTAAGCAAGTTTATTAAATTATCTCAATATATACACAGATGTATGTCATAGCTTATACCTAAAAACTGCCTGTTTATAATATCACTACGTTCCCTTTTTCCTTTCTTCCCTGTCACTCACCTGCCTACTCACCTAACTTCCTTTCATCCTTCTTACATATTTACCTGGAGAGGGAGTGTTCATCTCCTCTCTCGTGACATATTTATATCTTTGTCTAAAGTCTGTGAATATTAGGACTAAAGACTACATCCCTAATTTCTTGATTTTCTCTGGGGATATTTGGTATAAAGACAGAAATTTAGTAAGCAAGTGACATTGTAAAATTTGTTAAATAGAATTAATCCCTTTCCATAAATATGAATAAATGGTTCTTAAAGATAAAATGTCAACTATTCACTCACCTCTTTGATAGGTCATTGGCCACACATGCCATATGGCAAATGTGGTGAAGTTAACACAGGAATAACAGGATATTCTTCTTTGAAGATGCAAATTATGACAAGTTAATTCTAGAATGGCTAAGATAATTAGTAATTGCCTACTCTGAACCTGACAATATGTTATGCTCTTTGTATACATACGTTAACTCTTAAGTTTAGAGGAACTCTGGGATAGTAAATGGTATGTGGTCCATACTATAAAGAAAAAAGAGAATTAAAAAAACACAAGGGTTCAGTCCACACACAATAGTAAGCAGCAAACTGATTATTAATGTAAATGTAAATGATTCTTCAATAACCCCAGAGCCAGCCAATGGAACCAATGTTTACCATCCTACTTCAAAATTTTTCATCATCATATAAACAATGATCTATTATATACATCTGTAAGAATTATTACAAAAATAAAGATAAAACTCCAAATATATGAAATCAGTGTTTTAGATACCAATTTATTTTTTATTTTCAAAACCGGACTTTATAATTTTTACACTTACAGAATTTGCATAATCAACAGGAAGATGCTGAAGATACCACTATGTCATTGGAGAACTACGCAGTGCTTTTCAGGTTGAAGGAAAGCATCTATCACCAGCTGCATGAGCTCAGGGGAAAAAAAAAATATGTTGCAAGAATTCATTATTTTTCTCCATTTCTAGCGCCTGTTCCTATTCAGGTACAGCAGCACAGATGGTGTTGTGGTAAAGACACATAACACTGTCAGGAGCTGTAATATATGACACAAATCTGGCGTTCCACATTCCCACAAGTTTCAAGGTTAAGATAGAAACTGGTCACTTTTCTGACATTCAATTAACTTCTTTTCTTTAAATTTGCATTAAAATATAAAATTATTTTTACAAGAGAATCTTCCCTAATTCATTCATTTCTATGACTCTATGAGTTTATTTTACTAACATAGATCCAATAATATTTTGAATTATTTTAGGGTATCTTGTGTTGTCATAAGTATGCTCTTAAAAGGTATTCAATTAAAAATTGAATTATACCTAAATTAATGAGAGAAGCTTGGTAAAGGGGTTAATGGATAATGCTTTTAGAAATTCAAAGCTATTATACCTTTCTTCTCATATATATACAGTTTTCATATATATGGTTTACTTGAAGTAAGAATATGAATATACTCTCTTTTATCAGTAAATAACAGGTTGTTATAGAGTATGTATATATGAGAATATTCTTTTCTAGAGACTATAAATTACAAAGTTTCATAGGATTACAATATTTTCAAAAACTAAATGGTGAGACAATATCCTACCAAGTGTGAAAAGGCAGTAAATTTCAGGGAATACAGAAAAACATTTGGTCTTCTATAAAGCACATATAGAAATAACCCTAAAATTATAGGCTCTTCATACCAGATTTTTCCTTTGAGATTCAAACACAAATTCATGTTCTCTCTCTCTCAAGTCTTCATCCAGATGCCCCTTCATCACAGGGAACAGAACAATGAGCCATCTTCCAGTTAAAAAACTAAAGAAATTAAAATATGTATCTGAATATAGATGGTATTTAACTCAACATATGTTAAAGATATTGGTTAGTGTGCCTTCCCATAAAAGGCCGAATAATTTTTCTCTCTTGGATGTACAAAGTAGAACTGAACCGAAAGAGTGAATATGCTTTTAAAAATGAGCACCACTGGGCCGGGTGCGGTGGCTCATGCCTGTAATCGCAGCACTTTGGTAGGTTGAGGCGGGTGGATTAACTGAGGTCAGGAGTTCGAGACCAGCCTGGCCAACATGGCGA
Source organism: Nomascus leucogenys (assembly GCF_006542625.1). NCBI lineage: Eukaryota > Metazoa > Chordata > Mammalia > Primates > Hylobatidae > Nomascus > Nomascus leucogenys. Next base: position 14,174,830 of record NC_044382.1, on the reverse strand, counting down.
AAACCCATCTCTGCTAAAAATAGACAAAATTAGCCAGGTTCGGTAGTGGGTGCCTGTAATCCCAGCTACTTGGGAGGCTGAGGCAGGAGAATTGTTTGAACCCAGCAGGCGGAGGTTGCATTTAGCTGATATCATACCATTGCACTCCAGCCTGAGCAACAGAGTGAGACTCTGTCTCAAAAAAAAAAAAAAAAAAAAAAAAAAAAAAGCACCACTGGAGTAGAGGCATAAAATTAAGTTGTTTGTCTTTGGAAAGGTAGCTTTAGATTCCCAAAACATTGAATCACAAAGGCTAATGTTGATAAGGAGCTGGAGGCTGTGTTATATTTAGGACAATATAAAAGTCTTTTAAAATATTTCTGGACCAAAATGGATTACTGGGCAAATACACTGTTCCTCAAATTCAATTTCTCAAAGGAAACTAACAAAATTTACTATATTTTTGTGGATATAAAAGGAAATTTAAGGAGAGAGCAGTGAGTATTTTATATATATATATATATAGAGAGAGAGAGAGATAGATATCTATAGATATATATATCTATAGATATCTATCTCTCTCTCTCTCTCTATATATATATGTATAATGACAAATCAGGCTCCAAAGATACCCTGAATGACAGAAATGATGGGAGTAAATCTAGGAAGTTGGAATTGATAATTTTCCATCTACATTCCCAACTAGCATATGTGGAAGTACAAATAAAAAACAACATTAAGTTCTTTCTGTGGGACATAAACCTGAAATCAACAGTGCCAGAAGTGTTATGTGGTCACCAAGAAATGTATTTGATATTACTTCATATTAATAGAGCTGTGTTGTTCAGAAAAATACCTTGATAGGCACTAATAATTGGGGTTGTATTACTTACACGGTGTCCTCCTTTACCCCCCCATTTAGCTTGCAGCATGAGATCCAATCATACTAAACCTCAATCAGTTTCTCAAAGGCAACGTGTTCTCTTAGGAGGTGGAAAATAATTCTCCCCACTACCTTGGGTTGAGGCTTCAGATTTTCCCTTCAAGACCCCATGATCAAGTCAGCTGTCCCTCTTATGTCTTCCCATTACACTCTCCTTGACAATTCTATCTCTGATCACACTACTTTGTAGTTGTTGGCTGGCTTGTGTGAGTTCTGCCATTAGACTGAACTCTATGGAGGCAGGGCCATGTCTATTCTGTGATCACATTTGCATCTTCTATTCCTAACAGAGTACCTGGAACACAAATGGCTATTGAATAAAAGTATTTAAATAAGAAAAGAGATTGTTCAGTCCACTCTGCCTGTGTAGACAACTGTAAAGAAGTGCTCCATTCTGAAACATTGCATGTAGTGTTAAGTACCTGGCTAAAAAATGTACCTGGAGGAGAAGCTACCAATAGGGAGAGGGAAAATATTCTATATAATGACAGAATAGGCACCTTCAATAAGAGAAGCACTAGAAAGAATACAACATGCTTTTTTTTTTTCCCCTCAGATGACTGTAAACTGTAGCATGGAAGAAAAAAGATGTTTTCTATGTAGCATGATCAGAGGACATAGCTATTATTAATGGATAGAAGTAATAAATGGATTCTACTTCAGCATAAGCAAACATCGACTAATGAATAGCCCTGTCATAAAATGACACTGGATCTTGCGGCATAGAATGTTGTTTTCATTAGGATGGCTACTTTTGAGGGGAGGAATGGAAGGAATTGATGAGTTCATGTATTAGAAAGACTAGAAGGTTTCTCAGGCATATTTAATGTTATCTGGGGTAACTAGGTTAAAGGAAAAAACAGAAATTGGAGTGACAGTTTGGTGACTGCTGTTGTGTTTGGAGGTGACATTTGCCAAGCACTTACTGAATACAGGCAACTCGCTAAAGCTTTACCATGAAAATATCAGCGTTTTCTAATATTAGGACTTGATATCTGCTAATCTTGGAAATGTTTGAATTCCCTATTACTATGTGACTCTCCAGATCTGTTTCTAATTTTGTATTTCATTTGAAAACATTTTTTTAAAACTTAAGTGTATTTATTTAATAAATCCTTACACAAAGCTATGTGTCAAAAACATTTCAACACTTTGATAAAAATGAAATCATTTAATCCACATGGTGTGATTTTTATCCCTAATTTGCATAACTGAAGCACAGAGAGGCTAATAGTTTCTATGAGGTCACACAGGTGAAAACAGACAATGCTAGGACTCCAACCCCAGTTCTCTATATGGTTGGGATCATCTGAAGGAGCACCTCCCAATCAAATGGCCACGTGGGGCGCTAGTTCATTCTGTTTAACTATTATATACTATTGTATGAACATCCTGATATAAAGGTTCCAAAGCCTTTATTCCAATTTGTGCTATTTTGTTTTAGGCGTATGTTTTAGAAGAAACATATCATCCCACATTTGTAAACGTATCCAGTCTGATTATGCCTTTTAATTAGTGAGTTTAGTTTGTTTACATTGATTTTCTTTATAGGTATATTTGAGTGTATGTCTACAACCTTATTTCACATTTTCTATTTGTGCCATTTTTTTCTTGACTGTGTTTTTTCTATTTATGCATTTTTTTTGAATTAAAGGTTTCCATATTCCCTCATTTACATATTTTTTTCTCTCCGCAGATTTAGAAAAGACTGATTCTATATTTTAGTGATAACTTTAAAGTTTAATATCCATGCTTAACAATATATCTTGATTTAATAATTTGATGACCAGGTAATACTGATATCTTTTCTTGAACATAATAACTTCGGTATGTGTAAACTATTTGGTAATCATTCCTCAACAATTTATTGTTTATATTTTTCCTTAAGCACCACATACACAGACATGTGGACACATACATACATAAAATCATATATACAGGTTGTTAGCTACTGAATATTATTAGTTCTTAGCTATTCTAAAAATATTTGTATTCACCATTATCTTTCTACCTAATGCTTTTCCTCTGATTACATTTTTCTTTTAATTAAAATTGATGCTTTAATAATTCCTTTACTAAGAATTTATTCAATGGACTCTTAATCTTTGTATGAATGATTTTAACTAGAGATAATATTTTAAGCTGACAGTTATTTTCTCTCTAGGTTTTGAAAGCACTTCTTGCATTTATTTCAATTGATAAGGACATTTTCCTTTGGTTTAATTATTATTTTTTGCTAGTTAATATGACTTGTCTCTGGATTTTAAAAATTTTAGTTTAGCATTGATGTGTACAGTTTCTCTATTATGTGTTTAGGTGGGAATATGTTTATCTATCCTCTTTAGTACTTAGAGTGCCTTCTGAATCAGAATCTCCATGTCCTACCTTGATTCTGAAAAGTTTATTACCGGGTATTTTTTCAAATATGACTTCCGGCTCATTTTTCTGAGACACTTATCAAATATATGCCGGAGCTCCCTATTTTATACTTTATATATCTTTAATTTTTTATATTTATATATTTGTGTTTCTGTGGTATGTTCTGAGTAGATTCGTCAATATCATTTTGAAATTCAGTCAGTCTTCCCAATGGTGGCAATTGTGTCTTGAGTTTGGTCTGTCTACTGAGGGAAGTTTTTTGTTTTTGTTTTTGTAATTGTCGTGACTACATATTTCTTTATTAAGAGTCCTTATGGGTTCCTTTCCTGTCTTCTTGCTTGTATTTGATCTCTGTTTCATTAAAAAAAATAGATGTGATTGTCATTTTTTCAGTTGAGCATTGTAAACTGTTAATTATTAATGAGTTTTACATTTTATACATATGAACATTTCATCTTGGGTGAATTCAGGTTCTGGTTGGTGGTTTTGCGAGCTACCTTCCCTCCCTCCCTTCCTTCCTTCCTTCCTTCCTTCCTGTCCTTCTTTTCCTTCCTTCCTTCCTCCCTCTTGTGCAGGCTGGAGTGCAGTGGTAGCAATCAGGGCTCACTGCAGCCTCGACCTCCTGGGCTCAAGCCATCCTCCTGCCTTAGCCTCTCAAGTAGCTGGGACTACAAGTACAACTATCACATCCATCACATCCAGCTAATTTTTTGTAGAGCTAGAGTCTTCTTCTTTTCTTTCTTTCTTTCTTTTTTTTTTTTTTTGACAGAGTCTTGTTTTGTTGCCCAGACTGGAGTGTAGTGCTGTGATCTCAACTCGCTGCAACCTCTGCTTCCTGGGTTCAAGTGATTCTTGCGCCTCAGCCTCCCAAGTAGCTGAGACTACAGGCACGTGCCACCATGCCCAGCTAATTTTTGTATTTTTTGTAGAGACAGGTTTTCACCATGTTGGCCAGGCTGGTCTTGAAATCCTGACCTCAAGTGATCCACCCACCTCAGCCTCCCAAATTGCTGGGATTACAGGTGTGAGCCACTATACCCGGTCTTATTTTTCTTACCATTCTTCAGCCGTTTTGGAACTTAGGTTGTCAGGTTTGTTTTGTGTGGGAGATTCTTTGTGGTTTTTATGTTTCCTTTTTTTTTTTTTTCTTTTTTTCTGAGACAGAGTTTCGCTCTTGTTGCCCAGGCTGGAGTGCAATGGCATGATTTCACTGCAACCTCTGCCTCCCGGGTTCAAGCGATTATCCTGCCTCAGCCTCCCGAGTAGCTGAGATTACAGGCATGCGCCACCACGCACGGCTAGTTTTGTATTTTTAGTAGAGACAGGGTTTCTCCATGTTGGTCAAGCTGATCTCAAACTCAGATCACTCAGGTGATCCGCCTGCTTCAGCCTCCCAAAGTGCTGGGATTACAGGTGTGAGCCACCGAGCTGGGCCTATGTTTCCGTTTTAAAATTAATCAGTTTGTTGGTTTGCCTCCAGCTTGCCCTCTGGTGCTTATTCAAGAACCGGGTTTTAGAGTAAAAGTTTGCTACTCTGACTCACAGGAAAGTAACAGAGATGGCCACTAAGCAAGCAGAGAACTCGTTTCATTTCTTACCTTTGAAAGTGTGGCTTTCTGTTTTCATAATTCCACAAGTTCACATCATATGTAGCCCAAGAGAGCGCGGTTTTTTTGGTTTGTTAAGCCTCCTCTAATAAGCATCAAGAGCTCTGGGCATCCAATCTTTGCCATAATAAGCAGTAGGCCTGGCTCTATACATCCATATATGGGAGTACTTTTAATCCCAATGGCCCCAGAGAAACTGACCTCTTGTCACTGCCTGCTTTGGAGCTTTTAATCCCAGAAGGCCAGAGGATGTAGTCCTACTTATCTTATATTTATGGCTCATGAAAATGTCTGTCCAGTTTTTAAGGCCAGCTCTGTCTTTCACGTTTCCTCTTTTTCTATTTTATCTAAAACTGCTTTGTAGTGGGGGCAGGGGTTGCATCATAGCGTGATTTTACTGTCTTCCTGTCATGAAATGATGTCTTACTCATCAATTCATCATCTGTGCTTGCTTTTGTTTATGATCATGGAGACTTACTACTATATTTATGTTAGGATAGCAATAAAAAAACAGAATTGGACTTAAAACATAGTAACATGGTAGTGCTATTGAAAAGTCAAATACACATACACTATATAGATTGAATAGAACAGAGCAGTGGGGAAACAGTCATCATGGTGTATTCAAATTTGCATCAGCAAACTGAACTCACTTTGACAATCACTTTCTAAATGGTGATTCGGTTTCGACAAAACACCTTCTGTGGTGAAAAAAAAAAAAAGCAGTATTATTGATTTGCATACTATTGGTATAGTTGTTTTCTTTGTAGTCACTTTATAAATGTCTTTTTTTTTTTTTTTTTTTTGGAGATATGTGTGCCTTTATTAGCAGAGCCACTACTTGAGGGGGATGAAGCGGGAGGAGTGGGTGGCCCCAATGCCAGGCCAGCTGTGCTTCACGGGCTTGTAGGTGATAGAGAACTCGCCCAGGTAGTGGCCGATCATCTCCAGCTTGATCTCCACCTGGTTGAAGGTCTTGCCGTTTTAGACGCCCACCCTGCTGCCCACCATCTTGGGAGGGATGATGATATCCCGCAGGTGCGTCTTCACCACTTCCTGCTTCTCTATGGTCAGCGCCTCCTTCTTGGCCTAGCATACGCGCCTCAGCAGCGAGTGCGGCTCTCCCTCAGCATTCCGCCGCAGGCCGTGGTGCAGCAGCCGCAGGTCGTCGTTCAGCCGCCGCAGCTGGCGCGCACCGTTCAGCTGCCTCAGCTGCTCAAAGGACATGTCCAGCAGCTGGCCCAGGTCCGCACCGCGGTAGGTGAACTTGCAGAAGGTCCGCTGCTTCTTCTCCTCTACCTCTGCCATCTTGCCGGATCCTCTGAAAATGATTCCGTTAGTGCCAGATTCCTTCACATATAGATTTTAACCTAATTCTATATATGATTTTAATTAGCTGATATATTAAAAACAATGTCAGTAATTTTTTCCCTTCAAGGAAGCCTCAACTTTGAGAAATGGTGAATTACGTGAGGTAAACCTCGTATTTATGTGAGGAAAGCTCTGCACTGGTTTTGATTCTCACATTTTAATTAGCTGATATATTAAAAACAATATAAGTAATTTTTCCCTTCCAGGAAACCTCAACTTGGAGTATCGCTGGATTATGTGAGCTAAACCTCGTAATTTTGTGAGAAAGGCTAAGTATTGGTTTTGTTTCCCACATTTACGTGAGGAAATTGAGGCACAATGTTAAGTGTCACAAGGTGAAGTAACTAGTAAGGGGCAGGCCAAGATAGAAATCTGTTTCTAGAACTCTTGTGCTTAATGACTAAGAAGCGTGCGCAGATGCAAGGGCCAGGCAGGGAAACGAGATCTATTTGTACCAATAGCATGAAAGATTGACTTTGTTTCAGGGAGTCGCGTTTTTTCATAAAAACTTCAGGATTAACCCACCTCACATATTTTCTCCAAGGTTATAGTTATGTATTGGATTTAAGAATAGACTGAACCTGGGCTCCCCATTGCACAAGATAAAAAACTGATAGAGGCTGGGCATGGTGGCTCACGCCTGTATTCCCAGCACTTTGGGAGACCAAGGTAGGCGGATCACCTGAGGTCAGAAGTTTGAGACCAGCCTGGGTAACATGGTGAAGAAACCCTATCTTTACTAAAAATACAAAATTAGCTGGACGTGGTGGTGGGTACCTGTGATCCCAGCTACTTGGGATGTTGAGGCAGGAAAATCGCTTGAACCTGGAGGCAAAGGTTGCAGTGAGCCAAGATGGCGCCACTGCACTCCAGCCTGGGCGACAGAGCAAGACCCCGTCTCAAAAAAAAAAAAAAAAAAAAAAAGAGAGAAGAAAAGGTAAACCAAATGATGTACAGAAGATATAACAACATATAAAAAATCATTAAATATCATCAGTCACGCAAAATACATCCTGGGCTTAACATAGTAATGGTAAATACGCGAGGTGATGGACACCCCGGATACCTTGACTGGATCATTGACCACTCTGTGCATGGGACCAAATATCACATGTATGCCATAAATATGTAAAATATTATCTATCAATAAAAAACTTAATGGACACACAAAATAATACATAATGTGGTTGTTCTTAAAATTGGTTTTACTCTATGCTTCTTTACTTTTTTTATAAAGCCAAGTATTGTTAGATCCAGAGAAATTTTCAACATTTCTAAGAGTAACTTTAGCAGTAGATGAGTATTTTAAGTGTGACTCTTTATGTGTGATTTTTAAAATGGTTTAAGCAAAGGAATGACATTCCGATTTTCTGAAATTACATATTTATAAAACTACTGTAGAAAAATTTATGGTGACAATATTGTTTGAGTAGAAAGCTAAAATTTCATTGAGTATGAAGTTGGTATAATACTATTACAAGCTGCCTTTATCCGTTCAGTTTTGACTGTTATAATCAATTTAAAATGTAACTTTTCTTTTTGGAATTATAATAAATACAATTCTTATTTCAGATAAATCATTTGTCACACTTGTAAGATCACTTCACAGGGAAAAATATTCTTTCTTGTCTTCTCTGTTTTTTTTTTTTTTTTTTTTGAGACAGAGTCTCGCTCTGTCACCCAGGCTGGAGTGCAGTGGCGCAATCTCGGCTCACTGCAAGCTCCGCCTCCCGGGTTCACGCCATTCTCCTGCCTCAGCCTCTCCGAGTAGCTGGGACTACAGGCGCCCGCCACCACACCCGGCTAATTTTTCTTTTTTTGTATTTTTTTTAGTAGAGACGGGGTTTCACCATGGTCTCGATCTCCTGACCTCGTGATCCGCCCGCCTCGGCCTCCCAAAGTGCTGGGATTACAAGCGTGAGCCACCACGCCCAGCCCTGTTTTTTTTACTGGAAGAAATGATGTACTTTTTCAAGTTTTGCTAAGAACTCTTCAATGATAACAAATATTTGATGTTATAAGATTGACATTAAATGCTTAATATTATTAATATATAAAATACTGTGTCATATCTTGTGGAAGAGAGAGAAAAACAATTTGTGAAAAGATATTGCTTCTTGCATGTAACCATGTTTCTGCTCCTTAGTAATCTTAACTTCAATTTTGTAAAGCTTGTCTTTGTTATTATCAAGAAAAGGCATAATCTAGACCCAGAATTTTGATCAGATGGCCCTTACCTCAGATTTTCAATCACTACTCTAAGAAGGCAGATAGATAACTGTTAAAATTTGGATAAAAATGAAATAAACAAAAATATAGTTAAGTATTAAGTTTCAGCCAAGGCACATGCCAAGAGATATGTGAATCATTTGTGGAATTATTAGATAGACTCTAAAGAATATTCATCAATGTTGTATACTCTACCCATTACTTGATACTCAGATATAAAGATGTTGATAACAATGGAAAGCAGATGGACAGCGCATGTTTACCTATCAAAATATATCTGTCGTGAAGGTAGCGTGTTCACCTATTGATAAGTTTGCCAGACTTAGCAAATTAAAATACAGGAGACTCAATTCAAATCAGTTACATTTTAGAAAAACAATGAAAATAATTATATGTGGAATATACTTATTCTAAAAAGTTTAATCATTGTTTTTCTGAAATTGAAATTTAACTAGGTATCCTGTGTTTTATCTGGCAACTGTAACTACCGAGAGTGGTGTATGTATTTATATGTGTGTGTTTGTGTAGTTAGTGTGGGGTGGTCTGTCTTCTATGGGAATTTGTGAAAGGTAGAGAAGGTTGGAGTCACCATGTACATGTTATAAAATACATTCAGCCATTCTCATTAAGTCTAAATTAAAAATAGTTTCCCCCATCCTCTTCAGTGACTTTTACTAAAAATTATATTGCTTGGGTATCTTAACTGTTTCTGCAAGATTGCCTCTTGACTTCAGAAATGAGACAAAATCTTTTTTTTCTTTATTTTTTTAGAAGAAGGTAGGCAATATAAGGACCAAAGCTAAGAAATACTCATGATATAAAAAAATGTTATTGACAAACTAAGAAATCAGCAGTTTCAATCTTCAAATCTTCTGCTGACTATATGTTCAATTCAGTCACCTAAAAAATGCGTTTCCAAATCAACTTATGATTTTCACTAGTACTGAGGGGAAAAACCCTAATGCAATATAAGAAAAGTTTAAAGGATCATTTTTATTTGGCCTACCAAATTTAATGTGACTGAAAATGTTTATTAAAAATGTTCAGAAATGTCTGGTTAACCCTGAATTAAGAGCAATAGGTCAACCGTAGCACATTTTCTAATAATTCTGACTTTAGTTAAGATTCAAACAAATTTGGCAGAGCATCAATATCAGTCACAACACAAACTCTGATTTAGACGTTCTTCATTCTATTTTACAGTATTATCTGTGCATCTCGGAAGTAGTGATCCAGCATGGCAGACCCTAAATATGCAACAAGGGAAAGTGACTGTCAGTGAGTCAGTAAATTCTCTTATTCGGTATTGGCTTGAGGAGCTCTTTCATTCAAGACTTTTCAAATACACACACACAAACACACACACACACACTTACACAATTTTAGGAGAGTGAAATGTTTTTTACTAAATATTTAACATTAGTAATATGCAAATACTAACAATAATTTTGTGGATATTTAATCTGTGCCAACTTTTAGCTAAGCACTTTAAATATATTGACTTAATGTATTCCATATGAAGTAGATAGCATTATAATTTTTGTTTTGTTTTGTTTGTTTGTTTTTTGAGGCAGAGTCTCACTTTGTCGCCCAGGCTGGAGTGCAGTGGCGCGATCTTGGCTCACTGCAACCTTCATCTCCCAGGTTCAAGCAATTCTTCTGCCTTGGCCTCCCAAGTAGTTGGGATTACAGGCGTGTGCCACCATGCCTGTCTAATTTTCTTGTGTTTTTAGTAGAGACAGGGTTTTGCCATGTTGGCCAGCCTGGTCTGGAACTCCTGGCCTCAAGTGATCCACCTGCCTCAGCCTCCCCAAGTGCTGCGATTACAGGCATGAGCCACCATAGTCGGCCTAATTTTATTTTTGACAATGAAGAAAGGGAATCAAAAATTTTGACTAATGTTTCTGTGAAGTCAAAGCCTATGCCCTCAATGTATATTGATACACATGAGTAGAAACTGGTATAACAATTGGAGTATACTCATGAGCATATCTGTGTTTTCTCTTAAATTATGGATCTCTTTTCCACAGAGTTTGGGAGTTGTCCTTTGGTATGGGGCTGAGGAAAGAGCAGCAGAGCTCTGTCTCTAAAGTTACTGGCCACTCTCTCCTCATCCTACAGCTCTATCCTCTTTTGACTCCTAACCTTGACGCAGCCTTTCTTAGGCTCCTTTTATTTAGATATTGTACTCTTCAGAAGTTTGTCCTTCATTCTTTCTTCTTTGGTTTTATAAATCCCTCTTAAGAATGTGATGTAGTCTTGGTCTTCAGTGATGTTAAGACCAATAGATTTATGTTTTGAACTCCACTTCTTTCCAGAGTTCCATATGTGTAGGCAAAATGGATATCCTCTGAATATCCCATGTGCATTTTATTTTTTCATAGGTTATTGGGGTACAGGTTGTATTTGGTTACATGAGTAAGTTCTTTAGTGGTGCTTTGTGAGATTTTGGTGCACTCATCACTCAAGCAGTATACACTGCACCCTGTTTGTAGTCTTTTATCCCTTGTTCCTGTCTCACCCTTCCCCCCAAGTCCCCAAAGTTCACTGTGTCATTCTTACGCCTTTGAGTCCTCATGGCTTAGCTCACATGTCAGTGAGAACATACGGTGTTTGGTTTTCCATTCCTGAGTTATTTCACTTAGAATAATAGTCTCCAATCTCAACCAGGTCGCTGCAAAGGCCATTAATTCCTTTTTATGGCTGAGTAGTATTCGATCGTGTGTGTGTGTGTGTGTGTGTATGTGTGTGTGTGTGTGTGTGTATCAGTTTCTTTATCCACTCGTTGATTGATGGGCATTTGGGTTGGTTCCATGATTTTGCAGTTGCAAACTGTGGTGCTATAAAGATGTGTGTGCAAGTATCTTTTTCGTATAACAACTTTATTTTCATATGGGTACCCAGTAGTGGAATTGCTGGATCAAATGGTAGTTCTACTTTTAGTTCTTTAAGGAATCTCCACACTGTTTTCCATAGTGGCTGTACTAGTTTACGTTCCCAGCAGCAGTGTAGAAGTGTTCCCTGTTCACCACATCCACACCAACATCTGTTATTTTTTGATTTTTTGATTATGGCCATTCTTGGAGGAGTAAGGTGATATTGTATTGTGGTTTTGATTTGCATTTCCCTGATCATTCGTGATGTTGAGGATTTTATTTTTGTATGTTTGTTGGCCATTTGTGTATCTTCATGCGGTGGCTCACGTCTGTAATCCCAGCATTTTGGGAGGCCAAGGTGGGCAGATCATGAGGTCAGGGGATCGAGACCATCCTGACCAACATGGTGAAACCTCGTCTCTACTAAAAATACAAAAATTAGCTGGGTGTGGTGGCGCACGCCTGTAGTCCCAGCTACTTGGGAGGTGAGGCAGGAGAATTGCTTGAACCCAGGAGGCAGAGATTGCAGTGAGCCAAGATCCCACCACTGCACTACAGCCTGGTGACAGAGTCCACTTTTTGATGGAATTTTTTGTTTTTTTCTTACTGATTTGTTTGAGTTCATTGTAGATTGTGGATATTAGTTCTTCATCAGACGTACAGATTGTGAAGATGTTCTCCCACTCTGTGGGTTGTCTGTTTACTCTTCTGACTCTTCCTTTTGCTGCGCAAAAGCTCTTTAATTAAGTCTCAGCTATTTATCTTTGAGGGTTGTTTTTGTTTTTGTTTTTTTCTTTTTGACAGAGTCTCGCTCTGTTGCCAGGCTGGAGTGCAGTGGCACAATCTCGGCTCACTGCAGTCTCCATCTCGTGGGTTTAAGCAATTCTCCTGCCTCAGCCTCCCGAGTAGCTAGGTCTACAGGCATGTGTGTGCCACCACACCTAGCTAATTTTTGTATTTTTAGTAGAGATGGGGTTTCACCATGTTGGCCAGGCTGCTCTCAATCTCTTGACTTCATGATCTGCCTGCCTTGGCCTCCCAAAGTGCTGGGATTACAGGCATGAGCCACTGCACTGGCCTTATCTTTGTTTTTATTGTATTTGCTTATGGGTTCTTGGTCATGAAATCCTTCCCTATGCCAATGTCTAGAAGGGTTTTTCTTATGTTATGTTCTAGAATTTTTATAGTTTCAGGTCTTAGATTTAAGTCCTTAATCCATTTTGAGTTGATTTTTGTATACAGTGAGAGATGAGGATCCAGTTTCATTCTCCTACATGTGGCTAGCCAATTATCCCAGCACCATTTGTTGAAAAGGGTGTCCTGTCCCCACTTTATGGATGGAAACACATCCCATGCTCATGGATGGTTAGAATCAATATTGTGAAAATGACCATACTGCCAAAAGCAATCTAAAAATTCAACACAATTCTCATCAAAATACTGCCATCATTCTTCACAGAATTAGAAAAAACAATTCTAAAATTCAAATGGAACCAAAAAAGTGCCTGCATATCCAAAGCAAGACTAAGCAAAAAGAACAAATCTGGAGGCATCACATTACCTGATTTCAAACTATACTCTAAGGCCGTAGTCACCAAAACAGCATGGTACTGGTACAAAAATAGGCACATAGACCAATGGAACAGCATAGAGAACCCAGAAATAAACCGAAATACTTACACCCACATGCACTTTAAATTAAGTGTTCGAATCTAACTATTTCCTAAATATACTCATCTTTCATGTTTCTGGTCTCAGTTAATGGCATTGATACCCAAATCAGTGAGCTGATTAGAGATTATGTTATTTGAGTTATTCCTCATATATCCTCAGCCACTAAACTTTGTCAATCTTGCTTTTAAAATATTTTTTTGAATCATTCATCATCAAAAAATCATATTTTCACATAAGTATTGTGTGTAATATATTTTTCTACCAACCCAAAATTCATCCTCTCCTCTGCCATTAAAATTATTTTGACAAGAAAAACAAGAAAAAATAATGTGTCCCTCTCCCTTCCTAAAACATTCTTAGGGCTGTGTTGTTTGAAGGAGTAGTTGTCACACTGGACTGAGGTATGGAGATTATGGACATAGAAAGGATCCAGACACCAAATATCACATATGCTATTTCCCAAACTCATCTGTCCATCTGTGGCTTAGGTGTCATGGTTTATCAGCCTTTACCCATATTTATTTATTTATTTATTTTCTTGAGATGGGGTCTCACTCTGTCACTCAGGCTGGAGTGCAATGGTGGATCTTGGCTCACTGCAGTCTCTGCCTCCCTGGTTCAAGCGGTTCTTCTGCCTCAGCATCCCAAGTAGCTGGGACTACAGGCCTTTGCCACCATGCCCGGCTAATTTTTGTACTTTTAGTAGAGACAGGGTTTCGCCACATTAGCCAGGCTGGTCTCAGAATCCTGACCTCAGGTGATCTGCCTGCCTCGGCCTCCTAAAGTGCTAGGATTAGAGGCGTGAACCACCATGCCTGGCCTGCCATTTTCCCATTTTTTTTTTTTTTTGTAAGAAACGCATATTGCACCAGCAAGCAAAAACCTGGGGCTCAACTAAAGAGCCACTCAGAATGTTGTTAGTCTGAGAAAGTGAATCAACCTAATGACTACATAACAAATGCCTTTGTGAATTAGTTGGTTTTTCATATTTTGTTTTTAACAAAATTTGCCTGGTAGACCACTACAAATAATGTTAGAGATGCATAGTTGTGTGATTTTTGACATAAAACCCAGAAGAATTCATAAAAATTGAGTGCCAGGGGAATATGGTTTTTTATACCCATTTACATGTTAATGATTAAATTCCCAAGACTTAAACCCATAAATGAAAAATAAGCATAGATTTGATGCTTATTCTAGCAATCCAACATTTTTATTCATGGATATATGAACTACTTATTAAAGGTCTTGGAGTTATTAAAGAATATAGCACAAATAAAATACTGCTACTTTGAATAATTATTGATTGAAATTTTTAATATTTTACATTGCATACAAACATGCTAAAAATTCAGTCTAGAGGTAAATAATGTCAATGTCTTATGGATGTAACATTTTTTAGAAACTATTACTATTATGTTAGAGCAAACTTTTAAAATATTCTGGAATAAAAATATAAGAAAAATAATTTTGTAGGGAAAGTGGAATGGAACTATGAATTCAAGAAGAAAAAATAGTGGTATAAAGTTTTCAACTATTAAAGGAAGACTGTTCGTGTATTTTCAAACAAGATAATAATTTGCATATTAATTATAGTAATTAGATTTTTCAGTATGTTTAAGTTTTATTTTTAAGTGGAGTGTTATTTATAAATTCCTAGAAATACAGTTTTTGCTATTTAAACTTAATTGAAAAATTTAAGACAACATGATTTTAGGGGGTTTGCAAAAAACCATATAAACCCCTGAACCATAGAATCAAGTCAAAATTCCATATTTAGATACATGTAGGGACCATTTTAACTTTCTAATCTCATGTCCCACCACTTATATCATCTACTCCACCTACACCTGAGTTTTCTTTGGAGTGTTATTGGTCTCAAAGATTCTGTTTCTTCTGTTTGGAATCATCTTCCATTTCCTTTTTACTAAACAGAAATTGAGTGTCACGTTTATGCCAATTGACTGACACAGTCTCTGTCACATTGTAGATTCACATTAATAAGAATAGTTACAATTTATTGAATGCAGTGGGCAGTAGACTAAGCATTGTGCACGCCCCAGCTGTTTTAATCCTCACAACAACCCTAACAATGACAGAACTGAGTCCCAGAGAGATCTGAAAACTTACCTAAAGTGAAGGAGGAAATGAGCCTAGTTGATTAAATGAATAACCAAATAAATGCTCGGCTGCTAATGCTTTTATTTCATTTCAACTGTTTCTATGACTTTGGATTTCTTTGGATGTACATTTTCTATAAACTAGTCCAGGCCCTGTGAACAGTTGTTTGTTGTTTGTTTTGTTTTTAATAGGAAATGTCATCACACTTTGTTGTAATTACCTGTTTAATGTCCCTCTCCTTGACAAATGATAAGCTTCATTGAGCCAGGGATCATGAATACCATATTCATCACGCCCAGCATTGTACACAGTGCCTGGCATATACTGTGTTCTCAGTAATACATATTGAATTAACAAATATTCTACTACATTTTAGAAGGAGTTTTTAATCAACCCTGATGGTTGTAGATCATTAGGCACATTATTCTCTAATACAATGCTTCATTTACTTTAGAAATCCTTGAGTCACTTTCTGATTCTGTCATAACCAAATATTCCAAAATTATTCTTTAATTCACATTTATCTTTATATTGACTATTCCTATCTCTACTTAATTTATTTACAAAGGAGACTCTGTCACCACTGCAGATGGCCTGTATCACTGAACATAAATATAGTAAAAGTACATACCAAAACAAGTAGTGTTATTAAAATCCAGCTAACCATTGTCATCAGCTATGCTTAAGGTTCCTTCTCCTTCTGTTAAAGAGAAAGATTGCCAACAATTAAGACAGACTAACACCAAATATTACTTTTGCCTATTTAATCATGATCGAAAAAGCATTAAAAATAGACTCACGTTTTTCCTTTATGTGATTCTACTTAGCTTAATGACATTCCGGTGTGCCCTCGGAAATCCTCTTGGACACTGTACTAGATGGGGCTTGTAAAATGTTTAGCCCAGTGTCTGGCACATCCTATGTATTCAAAAAAAATATTAGTTATTTTTATAAATATCCCACACTTTGAAAAATGGCATATATAAAACTATCTTGCTTCTAATGAATTTATCAAATGGGACCTCAGTGTCAAGAGTTGTAGGTCATTGAGATTGCCAAACCTTTTAAAGTATTTCCTGTCTGCTACCATGCGTGTGAATATTTATGAGATTTCTAGCAAAGAAAAGCACTGAACATTTCTTGAAAGTATTAAAGTAATTGAAAAAAAGAGTCAGAAGGGGGACTACATTGAGTTTGATTCACTAAGAAGGCAGAAGCTACTGGATCAATGACTACCTTCAACAGAGTCAGAGTTAAGCTTGTCTCAAGATGTCACACTACTAAGCAAAGAGCAATGATGTGTAACAATTTCTGGAAACTAAAAGGAGAGAAAGGGAATTGCACTTCTGGCCACTTTTTCACAGTTATTCCAGAAGTGCATATTCTCGATATTTAAGAGACTAGGGAATAAAAGTTTATTGCTTGATATAGATGCTGCTGAAAAATTTTATTTCCCATCATATTTAATATTCACAAATGATATGGTTATTAAAATATACAGTAAATTCCTTTAAAAGTGCCACATATTTTATACTAACAAAGTTGTTACACCTTCCACATTTTAGTAATTTCTTTGCATTAGAAGCCAAAACTCTATCAAGATCTCCCACAAATATTCTAATTTATGTGAATCTCATACCTAGACAAGGAGAAAACTAAGCAAAAATATTTGTGAATTCATAAAAGCAACTCGTTTATATGACTAAAAAGATGCATATGTAACTTTAGTTTGGTTAATTGACACCATCCATAGAAAAGATGCTGCCAGTACACTCTAGAATGTTCAGTTGAAGTTGATATTTCAAAAAAGATAAGGTAATGGAGTTTACTATAATTAACAATGAAAGAGTGAGAATTATTGGAAATTTACAAATTAAACCATCACAGTCTGTTTATCAACTTCCTGTTTGAACTGTGCTTCTCATTTAACATATAAATACCACCGGTGCCAGTGCTTTCCTCTCTAAAATTGCCATAACCTTGTTTCAGAGAAATGAGCAGTCTATGATATTTACCTTAAAATAATAGAACAAGGCTATCCATTCTCAAAAGAGCTAATGTGTATATGGAATATCCAGAAATCTTCTTTACTGAAGGAGTCCGTCAAATCCTTTGGAGAATAGTGTTTGTTTTGGAGGCCTTTGATAAACTATTAACAAGTTTAAAAGAAAGAAACAAGTATTTGCAAAGTTTGTTTCTTATATTTCCAAATATGCAGTTGCTGAAAATAGTTACTTGGTTCATGAGCTGGCTCATTAGGCTCATAGCTTATTTTTTATTTGATTTTTATTGTAGTAAAAGATAAGATAAAATTTACCATTTTTGCCATTTTTTAATGTACAGTTTGGTGTCATAAAGTACATTCACATTGTTGTGAAACCTTCATCACCATACATCTTGCAAAACTAAAACTGCATTCATTAAACAATAACTCCCTACTCCCTCCTCCCCTCAGCTCCTCATAATCCCCATTCTATTTTCTTTCTCTATGTGCAATATATAACATATTTAAGTGGTACCCAGAGTAGTCAATATTTGTCCTTTGTGACTGGTTTATTTCATTTTGCATAAAGTTTTCAAAGTTCATCTATGTTGTAGTATGTATCAGAGTTTCCTTCGTTTTTAAGGCTCAATAATATTCCATTGTATGTATATACCACATTTTGTTTCTCTGTTTATTTGTTGATGGACACTTGGGTTTGGTCCACTTTTTGGCTATTGTGAATAGTGCTTCTATGAACATGGGTGTACAAATATCTGTTCAGATCCCCCTTTTCAGGTCTGTTTGTTTTTTTGTCTGTATCCAGAAATGGAGTTGATGGATCATATTGTAAATTCTATGCTTAATTTCTGGAGGAACCACCATACTTTCGTGTCTTAATTTTATCCAGAGGAATTCATAGCCTTTTTGCCTGTTGTCCTTTTCACACTCTGCACACACACAGACACACACATACACACATACAAACACACCCTTCCTCTCCTCTTTATTCAGATTGGCTTTAGCAGGGGAGAGTCATTATAAAGCTCATTAATCTTCATTTTTCACAGCAAGATTCATTTTATAGGACTGAAAGATGCAGAAATGGAACCACACAACACTTTGTCAGCAGCTAGGATTTCTGAATGTGATGCCGAGTGAAAATTAAACACAAGAGATCAGACAGCAGCTCTAATAACTCAGTAATTTCTAAATAAATAGACTGAGATTGATGGAACTGAAAACAGTTTTCTCTAACAAGGGAAAGTGTACAGGGTAGTAATATTTGACTCAAATATGCTTTGCATAAGGGATTAGAATTCCTGAAAGCCTCTCATTTCCCCATCAGAGAATTTGTTTCTTCTGTCAGTCAAATGGTGGTTAATTATCACAATTTCAAGGAGCAGCTCATTAATTCATTAACTAAAAATAACTAGATATTTATGTAGGAAGATAACACACAATAACCAGTAACTCGAATAGCTCTGCCAATGTAAATTGTCTTCCAATTTCATGAAAGTTTCAGGAGGTGATTCCACACTAAAAGTTTATGCCAATTGTTAATTTCTACTTCAAGAATTTAAGAATTTTGGAATGAAATAAATTTAAAACTATATCACCAAGGGTAATTATTTTATCTCTGATCAGCTTTGTTTTGCAGTTTGATACTGATAAAGAAAGGTACAATTGGGAATAAGAGGTTGGTGAGGAAACAAATAAAGTACTGTATTAAAATGCCAGTTAAATCAAGCACTTTAAGGACAAAAAGAGGGGGGAAGCACTAAGAGAACTGGGAACTTTATTTTTCCCCATGTCAATTCTAAAATTTTTCCCAGTATCAGGAACAAAACTTTAATATGCATATATTTAGTATACTGTTTAAAAAGCTGCTGTTACAAAGTTAACTTTTTTACATTTAAAACTCAATGATTGAAAAGGTTACTTTGTTTCTCCTTGTTTCATTGTAAAATGTCTACTAAAGAGTATTATGATATATTTATGATAAACATATTTATGATAAATTAAGGAATAGTCATTAAACACAAACTGGTATCCACCACTCAACCAAAAATACATAATTTTAATTTAGAGAAAACTTATACTTTAAGCTTCATGATAGATGTTACTGGTATGTTTTTCTAGCACAGACACAATTTCAACTACTGTATTTTATGTCTTACATATAGGAACAAAGTTTTGGCCATTTAGAAAGGGAGATTTTTAAGGGAGGGGGTTTAAATTTAATCTGCATAACAATGTACATAATCCTAAAATCCTGCTTACCCTTATCACAGAAGGGAAGAGCAATCTCCCCAAAGATGTCTGACATCCTACACAGATATGAAGGGCTTCCACCTTTGCCCCAGTCCCTGCATTTTCCTGTGCCTAACTCAAGCACTGCAAACATCTGTTCCCTGTTATAAATCTGTTTGGAGAATCTAGTTTAATTAAAAGTTTCCTTTTTATATCTCTGCAACTTTAACAAAGATAAAGACTTAAAATATGGAGGTATTACTATTGAGAGTTGGCCCTATGTCAGCGTAAAACTAAGTTTGACTTACGACAACCTTTCAGTTTTCACTGCTATACCATAATCCAGTGAAGTTGAGACGTGTGTTCTCCAACCTGTGAGCATATACACATGCTGTTTCTTCTGCTTGGAACATTCTTTATTACCCTTTTTCCAGGAATACCTTCTCTTTGTCTTTCAGCTCAGTGATCACTTCCACCAGGAAGCTTTTCTTGATCCTTTAAGTGCAGAATAAGTTGCTACTTTTCTGTCCTCATATTATTTCTTGTATTCCCCACTCAGTAACTACCAGTATAATATCACAGTGTATTGCGATTGTCAGTGAATTCTTTACATTTCTCCTCAGTAGATCTACTAGCTTTGAAATGGCGGAGACTTTACATGTTACAAGTTATGGCCCAATGACTTAGCACAGTGCTTGCCTTATAGCTGACATTTATTGCACAATGTCATTAATCTCTCTGAATAAAAACACCCATTCTGTATCGCACAGAATTGCCTACATTTGGCATTTAGAAAACTTAGCTTACATTTGTCAGTTTTTACAGCATAGCTTCTGAGTCTAGAAGCACAGATAGACACACTTGTTAAAAGTGTTGTATTGCCTCACCCTTGAAAGTATAGTCTTTTTGAACTAATGAATTTAGATCAGTGTTTCTCAGAATTTAATGGGCATAACAGTATCATGGGGAACCTGTTAATATTGACATTCAGATTCAGTAAGTCTGTGATAGGACCTGAAATTCTGTGTTTATAACAAGCTGTCAAGTATTACAATGCTACTGCCATTCGCCATTTCATCATCTATAGTTATTTCCTCAAGATAAAGATATAAGGAAATGTCCAAAAAGAATGAGAAGAAGGAAGAGAAAGAGAAGTAATAGGAGTTAGGGAAGAAGAAGAAGAAGAGGAAGAACAATCCAACTAAGCAGTAAAAGTGGCAGCTATCTTTCCTTGCTTATATATCTATGTGGAATCTTTGCAGTTAGGAAATAAAAAAGCATTAAAACAAAACTACCAAATTATAAGCTAAGTAATAGACCAAAATATGCTTTGCATAAGTATTGAGGATTTAGTGATAAGAAGATCAAGTGAAGCACCTCCTTTAGAGGACTGAATGAAGTTGAAAACTCCTATGTCAAATGATAAATTTTAAAATAGGAGGGGGATGAAAATCAACAATTAATAAAGAAGAGAAAGAAACTAGCAGGAAGTCATTTCTCAGAAAAGAAACTAAAAGTCAATTCACCAAAGTTATAAGAAAATAAGAAAGCCAGATGCACTGTGAAGAGGAACGAGAGAAATATTTAGCAGTAGAACAATAGAGGGGAAAAAAATCGAGGATAGTCTACCTATGAAGGAGACAGGCATTTAAATTCATCTGTTCAATGTATTTTAAGAAATTATTATAGGACATTTTACTAAGTTTATTGGATAAAATGTTGAATAACTATTAAGAGCTGTAGAGTTTCTTTGGGTGGACATTCATATAAGTGAAAAAGTGCAATACATTTTGCTGTAAAAGAAGCAGGCATTTTGTAAGTCAGATGAGAAGAGTCTGACAGTGGCTGGGGTCATACATGGGAAAGGTAACAAGGAGAAGACTTTTGAGCTAAATGTTAAAGGATGAAAAAGTACCCCATTCTATACTCTCTCTCACTCCCAAGAGAAGAAAGAACTGTCCAGGCAGGAGAAAGTACTTGAATAGATAAACTGAGCCATATATTTGAGCTTGAGGCAATTGGTATTACTAAGGAAGGCAGATGATGGCGTATGATTGTACCAGTGTCTGTATATGGGTATTCAGACACTTTGTTGAAAGAGGAGAGAGAAGAAAAGAGAAAGAGAAGAGAATACGTATAAAATTTAATTTGGGGGAAGAAGTGAAGACACTTTTGTTTTTTGTTTGTTGGTTAAAGGAAGGACATTTTTATACTTAAATAGACCTGTTTAGTATAACATCTTCAAGCTTGCTTGGAAAAGAGAAATGCTAATAGTGAAAATAGACAAAACAGAAAAGAGTGGTAAGAGAAACCTAATTTGATCTAACATTTTCAGATATGAATATTTTATAACCTATACAAATTAAACTTTCAGAAGGAGAAAATAAGGAAAGTTGAGAAATATTAACATCTTTATTGAGACTTTGGCCTAAAATACCATAAAGTGAAATTTTGTTATAGCGTTTATTTTGCTTAAGTTAAATAATAATAATTATAAAAGTAATAATTAGGAAAATATAAACATACACAAACCTGTATAATTTGCATTAAAACATTACTTAAACACCTGAAAACATATTTTTTTGATGAGTCTGGATGGTGATAATAGTAGAATAAAGTTCTGGTTTGATTTTGAGTTCTCCTTTTACTTCTTTATTTATTTTCTCATAAATTAATAGGATTAAGCAATCACTCAGTAAATCAAGGAAACCAGTCATTTTTAAGTTAATTATCAAATAACAACAGAAAAAGAAAAGATATATAAATGCAAAGCAACCGTTTTATCATATATGTTTATATTCTGTCTCTATTCATCTGTAAGCCAGTATATTCCAACACATGTCATAGGAAAGGGAAATGAGTCTGGCTTTGTGACTGACTCGCAGATAGCATCATAGACAACTGGAATTCGATGAGAAACTACAGCAGATGGGCGTTTCATATTGACTTTCATTGCACATGCAGCCTGATATATGAGTGAGAAGACTGTGCCTTGGTGTTTTTGGCCTTGTCTTTCTGCAGGAGAAATAGCAGGAAAAGGGGAGCTTAGTGGTTTCTGGCAGATAGTGTTAATTTTCCACTAAATCATTGTTTACAAGAGGAATAAATAAGGGAAGGATACCAGTTTTATTATTCTCAAAGCTATCTTTCTAAAAATGACTAGCAATGTTTCAGTAGAGTAAAAAATCATTTTCAATGGAAGGATTTATATATACAGTTTTTTCCTATAGGTGAATATTATCAGCCTTCAGTCCTGGGCTCTGGTATTTTACGAAGGATAAGCTCCTGGAGTACTTTTATAATTTAAATCTTGCATAAAACTAGATGAATGTTGACAACAGAGAAATTTCTATTCACCTGTCAAAAGTCATTGGTTACTGTTATTAGTAGCAACACAATTTGCAGTTTGAAATTACATGATTCCTGACATATTTCACATTATTTTGGATTTTGTGCATAAAATGGTTTTCACATATATTTTATATTACGCTATTTGAAATTAATGTAATTCCAATGAGTATACACACTCATGTTAAAAGGCACACTTGGAGACTTTGCTGTCAAATATTTTGTCCTCAAAACTTGACCTAATTTAATATTTCAAGCTGATATGGTTATATCCTTATCTAATTGTTGACCCTCTTTGATTTCGCAGAGAAATTAATGAAATACTTCTCTGAGATAGCAACAAGACACTGACCTTAAAATTGCTCTTGTATATCAAATTTTATTAGAATTCTTACTTGTCTTCTGTCTTAAATCTTTAATGCAATTAGATAGATTAATGACTTTTAAATTTTATTAGTTGAATAGTCATGCATTATTCTCATTAAACAGGATGCTACTATAGTTATTTTATCATAGCTATTCTGCTTTTATTGTGACTTTTGCAGTACTTTAGTCTTAAGAGCCATTGCTCATAGAAACATGACACTGTAGACTTATTTAGCACACAAAATAATTATGATTATTTGAAAACTGCTAAAAGCGTATGTTTGCATAAGCAGAAACATTTAATAATATTTCCATTTTTTACTGAAAAAATGTTCCATATATCTTGCTAAAAACTTCAGGGCTTTGTACTCTTGTCAAAAACAATACCACATCAGCTTATAGAAATGATGGATAGATAGAAGACATCATAAGATAAACTACTAAGTAATCCTAACAGAAGAAACACTGTGTAATATCTGTTTTAAAGGTTATTTTTGCAACACTTTTTAGAATATAAGTCTGCCTTTGCTGTTTTGTATCCAATAATGTGAAAATTCCAGATTAAAGTAGTAACAAATAGAAAATATGTTTACCATGTAACTGATGGACTATTTAAATTAGATTTCACTATAAGGGAATCTTTTGTAGATGGAATGACTTAGAGGTCTCTTCCTGTAAATAAGTACTTTTTAAATACAAGGCAATACTAAATTAGTACTTTGCACAGTATCTTCGCTTAGAATGATAGTAGTAGTATGAATTTGTGTAATGAGCTCTTTAGAATAGATGACTAGCATCCTCATTTATTTCATCTGAGAAATCCAAGCTATTATTACCAATATTAAATCTAATCATATTATGTCCTAAAACATTATTTGAATTCATTGATGTGAAGGCAAATGATTATAAAATGTTCTCTTAAGTACATTACAGAGGAAACAAACACCCTAACTATTATTTCTGACGACAGAGTATTAAAATGCTACTAGATGATAGCCCAGCTTGGGCTTACAGAATTAATGAAAAAAAAAATGTTCTAGGTGATGTGTAAGCGTGACATTCTCTCTGTGGGATGACCTTCATTCTTCCTTAGTTAGCTGAGAGTTTCTTTGTTATCTTTCTTGCTGAAGGACCTCAGGGCCTTGTATCATTATTGAGTGAACACAGTGTCACTTCGGCTGGCAGAAATGTTTTGTCTCTTGTCGGGAAGAGAAGTTTCCTTATGTCATCTGGAGGGCACCACAGAGGGACTGGAAATTGAGACCAGACATTTCAATCAGTAAACTCAACCCAGTGGAGTTATTTAACCTGCTAGAGTTGTTCAAATCAGAATATTTAAACTCTGTTGTGTCTCTCTTGGAACTTAGGATGTTTGTTATGGATGAAGAAAAAAATCAGTTTAACCTATAGTCAAGAGATTTCTTATCTGGTAGTCAATGTTATTTGGTTAGGAGGACATTACTTTCTTTTTTACATTGTGCACAGATACAATTTATGGATACTTTTCATCACAAAATTACATTGACACATCTTCTCTAACCCAAATTCCCAAATTGATTCCACTAATAGTCACAAAAAGGGAGGAGAAAAGAGATAAGAGGTACACCTGACACCCTACCAAATGAGATACCAGTATAATATTTTCCTCTGAACACTCAACTTATTGTAACAGTAACAACAAAGCATTGGACAATACTAATGTGTTGGTGTTTAAAATTAAAAAAAAAATTTTAAGAGACAAGGTCTCTCACTCTTTTGCCTAGGCTGCTGTGCAATGATGCAATCCTGGCTTGCTGCAGCTTCGTACAATCACTAGAACCTCAAGTGATCCTCTCACCTCAGCCTACTGAGTAGCTGGGAGAACAGGTGATTATCACTACACCAGGCTTTTTAAAATTTTATTTTAAAAAGAAAATACGGACACCAGAAGATGCTTTGTAAAATGACAGGTATAACTTTCATCAGCATGTCTTTTGGTAGGCAGGTTTTTGGGGAGATTAAATATCAGCTTAGACTGCTTTGAAATGCATTAGAATGTGAATGTAACTCTCCATGGGTTAAATCATTTAACTGTTGAACTTTCTCTAGCCTTCTGAATGCAATCCAGGGGCTTGTCAATGTAAAGTAGCAACAAAGAGAAAGTAAAAAAATTTTTAAAAAGGTATTTTGACGATTCATGGTATGGATGATTAACTCATAAAGTTACACAAGTTTGCAAGTAGGAGATGGTTCCTTGTTTGTTTATTTATTTATTTAGGACTAAATGTGAAGGAGGTTTCAGCCAAAGAGTTCCGCGATACAGCTCACAAAAGTTTGGCTTCAGGTTGCTAGAGTAGCAGATCTGGCTATGACAACATTTACACTGTATACCTGAGCCACAGAAAAACTTTCTGAACCTTGGTTACCTCCTTCTTGAAAATGGAAATAGAAAACGTCCTGCTGGGCTGGATGTGCCTCAAACCTATAATCCCAGCACTTCGTGAGGCCAAAGCAGGAGGATCACTTGAGGCTAGAGGTTTGAGACCAGCCTCTTCTACATTAGAAAGGCTCCGTCTCTACAAAAAATTTCAAAAATAAAATAAACTTTTAAAAAGCCAGGTGTAGTGATAATCGCCTGTTCTCCCAGCTCCTCAGTAGGCTGAGGTGGGAGGATCACTTGTGGCTCTCATGATTGTATGAAGCTGCAGTGGGCCAGGAGTGCATCATCGCACGGCAGCCTAGGCAAAAGAGTGAGAGAACCTGTCTCTTTAAAAAAAAAAAATTTTTTTTTAATTTTAAAAAAAGAAAGTGTGCTTCATTTACCTTTAAACTAATGGTTGGTTAAATGTGCTTCATTTTCTTTTAAATGGTTGGTTAAATTGGTTGGTTAAGGGAGAAACTGCTTTGAAAACTTAATTTGTGGTCTACTGTCATTTATGGATATAATCAGTGTCTAAAAATGGTGTCACATACCTGGATGATTCCATGAAATAGAGTAAGTTGACAATTTTGGAGAAACGATGGAGAATTTGTAACTCATATATAATAGTGTCCTAAGTGGCTAATTAATCGGGTGTATTAACCATGTTTCTAGCTCCTGTAAACTTGTTGCTTTAACATCCGCTCTGCATGCCTATGCCAGCCTTGCCTTGCTATGGCCAACCCTACATAACGGCTGAATCACCTTGCCCCAGCCTCCTACCTCCCTTGTGCCCCTCACCCCAGGAGGCCCCTCCTTCCAGGCGTGCATTTTAAAAATACAAACCAACCAATCCAGGAACCACTTTCCCAACCACCTCTTTTACTGGCTCTGCAAACAAGCCAGTATCCTCCTCACTGCTGGGCCAGGTATCAGACAACCGGACACAGCTCCTGTGCCCCAGAGTTTGCTGAAATTATTCCAACTATGGCCAATCCGAATCCTGCTTATCCCAGCTATTCCATTCTTTTCGACAGAAACCACAATTAAGCTTCTTTCCCACTGTTTCTCTCTTTCCCTCTGCGTCATTATCAATCTTGGTGCTCCCCCATGTGACTCTCCGTGTCCCCTCCTCCTGGGAATGGTGAGTCATAGGCTGTCTTTCCAATTACAGTTGTCTCCTCATCTGTTGGCCTCATTGTACCTCAAATTTTCTATTACTACCCTATATTTTAAGTTACCCGGCTATTTTTATACCAAGATGTGATTAAAATTAATTTAAGGCGTTAAAATGCACTTTAAAACTACTTATTTCCATAACCTGACTTTCTCAGGTAGTCTAACAAGAAAACTCAAAGGGATATTCTGACAAACATAATTCAAAATACTTTTTATTTAGACTTCCTTGCCTTATTTTACCACCTGTACATTATTTAAGCCACTCATTAAGTATATTTACAAGTATAAGTAGTAGGAAGTTTGGAGTTCTAATTGTGGAGGGGGCATCAGGCTGGTGGGAACAGGGGAAAGCAAAAAACAAACAAAGACAAGTAAACCATAAGTCTGCCTTTCTTCATGGTCCAAGACATATAGCCCTCCTGTGCAAATAACTCACAATCTTCTTCCTGCGCCCAACTATAACTAGACCCTCGGCTAACAAAAAATTACAAGTTAACTCACTACCACCTTGGCATTATCAGTACTACAAAAAACCCTGTTCAAGGCTTGGCACGGTTGCTGACACCTGTAATCCCAGCACTGTGGGAGGCCAAAGCCAGTGGATTACCTGAGGTCAGGAGTTCAAGACCAGCCTGGCCAACATGGTGAAACACTGTCTCTACTAAAAATACAAAATTTAGCTGGGTATGGTGGTGCATGCCTCTAATCCTAGCTAAGTGGGAGGCTGAGGCAGGAGAATAGCTTGAACCTGGGAGGTGGAGGTTGTGGTGAGCTGAAATGGCACCACTGCACTCCATCCTGGTTGACCGAGCCAGACTCTGTCGCCAACAACAACAACAAAAAAAAATCCCTCTTCAACACACAATATAAACAGTATTCTATAAAATCCCTGGCAAGCCTTTGTCTCCACACAGTCAACTCCTCTCTTACTAACTGCCTGTTGCTCTCTTACAACACATTTGAATACTTTAATAAACGTGCCTTTCTTTACCTACAATTGTCTTAGTAAATTCTTCTTACCCTGGCCCCACCGGCCCCAGATAGCAACGACTTGCTCACGACAGGAAGTTACTATTTTACTTTTTTGGCTTAATCAACATTCATTCAACAAATTATCATGCTGGGCACTGTTCTAGACATTGAGGTTGTAACAGTGAGGAAACTGACAAGCCTTGCTGCCCTCATGGGACTTACATTCTAGTGTGAAGACAATGAAATGATACATAGTGTATTTTATGTAAGATGGAGTAAAGTGCTAACAGGAAAAAATACAGCGGTGAAAGGTGATATAATGTGTTAACACTGGCCCAGCCTGGCCAACGTAGTGAAACCCTGTCTCTGCTAAAAATACAAAAATTACCCAGGCATGGTGGTGCACGCCTGTAGTCCCAGCTACTAGGGAGGCTGAGGCAGGAGAATTGCTTGAACCTGGGAGGCAGAGGTTGTGGTAAGCTGAGATTGCCCCACTGCTTTCCAGCCTGGACAACAGAGTGAGACTCCGTCTCAAAAAAAAAAAAAAAAATGTTGCCACTGGTGTGATCATGTAGGAGATGGGAAGGAGCTAGAGTGACCAGGCACTTGAAGAATGTGACTTTTGAGCAAGAACCTGAAAGATTTCAAGACCTGTAAGTGAGGATAGCTGGAGGAAAAGTATTCCAGCCAGAAAAATAGCAAGTGCAAAGAGTTTGATTGAGGACCAAAGTCAAGGAACAGAATTGAAGCTGCTGTCACTGAGGCCCGATGAACTAGACAGAAAGTAGGAGGACGTAAAGTCAGAGAAGAAACAGGAAGGAAAAAAAAAAAGGACCACTGGGGCCCTGAAAGATGGAAAGCATGTGGAGCAATTGATGGATATTGTAATGGCATCATTCTGGCTGTTCTATTGAGCATACAGTATAGACACTCAAGGGCAAAAGCAGGAAAGCCAGATAGGAAGCTAAACCAATCTAGGCAAGAGAGACTGTGGTTGCCTGGGTAAGAGGGTCACGGTAGGAGTGATAATTAGTGGTCAAATTATTTAGAAGGAAAAATCAAATAGACCTTTTTGAATGTGGTATTTTATTATTTTTTAAATTGACAAATAAAATTGCATATATTTATCATGTACAAAATGATGTCTTGAAATATATATACACTGTGGAATGACTAAATTGAGCTAATTAGCATACACATTACTTCATATAGTTTTTATGATGAGAATACTTAAAATCTATACTCAGCATTTTTCAAAAATACAATATGTTTGTTTTATTTATTTATTTATTTATTTATTTATTTATTTATTTATTTTTGAGATGGAGTCTTGCTCTGTCACCAGGCTGGAGTGCAGTGGCACAGTCTCAGCTCACTGCAACCTCCGCCTCCCAGGTTCAAGCAATTCTCCTGCCTCAGCCTCCTGAGTAGCTGGGACTACAGGCGTGTGCCACCACACCCAGCTAATTTTTGTATTTTTAGTAGAGACGGAGTTTCACCATGTTGGCCAGGATGATCTCCATCTCTTGACCTCGTGATCTGCCCGCCTCGGCCTCCCAAAGTGCTGGGACTACAGCCGTGAGCCACCATGCCTGGCCAAAATATGTTGTTTTTCACTGTAGTCACTACATTGTACAATGGAGCTATTGAACTTATTCCTCTTATCCAGTTGAAATTTTGTATCTTTTGACCAACACTTCTCTACACACACACACATGCACGCACACAGAGACAAACACACATATACCAGCCTAGTCTCTGGTAACCACTATTCTACTCTCTATTTCTAAGAGTTTTTTAAATTTCACATGTGAGTGAGATCATGCAGTATTTGTCTTTCTGTGCCTGGCTTATTTCACATAACATAATCTGGGTTCATCCATGTTGTTGGAATGACATAATTTCCTCCTGTTTTAAGGCTAAATAGTATTCCATTGTGTGTGTATACTACATTGTCTTTATCCATTCATGTGTTGATGGGCAGGTTGATTCCATATTCTGTCTAGAGGTGAAGCAACAATTTATGGTCATGAGACTGCATGGGAAAGTCTCAAAGTTTTTGCTAAGGATGATAGGGCACATTATGCCTTTAAATAAAGAAGGAAAAGAGGCAAATAGTGAAGAGGAGTTCCTCCTATCAAAACTTTATCCTTTTATTCAGGAAGGGACCTCTCCCCCCAGCAACTGTAGTGTAAGCCTCATTGTCTATGAATTGTGCCAAATAGCTTGCCCTAACTCCTGAGAAATAAAAAATGGAGTACTTGGCTTTCTAGTCTTGGTGGTGGATGATGACAGGTGAGAAGAAAACTGGTAATAGATCTTGAGGGTGACAACTCTAGCATCTACCACAATGTACAAATCTAATGGAAAAACCTGACTATGTATTGTCCACAACATATTATTCTATATGTTACAATGACATAAAATGGAGCAGAAATTTTGTAACTAACCAATACCCTGTAGAAACATGATAACTGCTGTTCAACATGCATTACAGTTTCAGACATTTCTCTATGTAATGAGAATGTGAATATTTCTGTGTATGTGATCTCTCTAGGATATTGTTATATGCCTAATGGAACAATTTGCCTTTGATCAAATTTGAGTTAAGTGTTGAGTAATCTGAAATCCACTGGTATATTGCCATCATCTTACTTTCAAGCGTGCTCACTTGAAATAGCTTGAAATTGTTCCCCATATGTGTGCCGTATTATACGAATATGCATCTCAAAGAAAATGATAGTACAATAAAATAATATTATGAGTCCAATAAAATTAATTGCCTATTTATAATGGAATCTATTTAAATTTTTTCATTTAACTATTTTTGAAACAAATAAAAATGTTCAGCCATAGGTTAAGCATATAAAGCTTTCTATTTTTTTCCTTGTCTGTTTCATCTCATTAGGTTATCACTAAGCCATAAGATGATACAGTACATTACAGGTAGTGTAATCTATTGTAGTAGGCAATATGTTAAGATATTGGAAAACTGAAGAATCTGTTCGTTCTCTCATGCTGGCCACCTGCTGTCATGCTAAGATTAATAACCTGTGACAAAAACAAGCAATGGGGAAATGATTCCCTATTTAATAAATGGTGCTGGGAAAACTGGCTAGCCATATGTAGAAAGCTGAAACTGGATCCCTTCCTTACACCTTATACAAAAATTAATTCAAGATGGATTAAAGACTTACATGTTAGACCTAAAACCACAAAAACTCTAGAAGAAAACTTAGGCAATACCATTCAGGACATAGGCATGGGCAAGGACGTCATGTTTAAAACACCAAAAGCCATGGCAACAAAAGCCAAAATTGACAGATGGGATCTAATTAAACTAAAGAGCTTCTGCACAGCAAAAGAAACTACCATCAGAGTGAACAGGCAACCTACAAAATGGGAGAAAATATTCGCAACCTGCTCATCTGACAAAGGGCTAATATCCAGAATCTACAATGAACTCAAACAAATTTACAAGAAAAAAACAACCCCATCAAAAAGTGCGTGAAGGATATGAACAGGCACTTCTCAAAAGAAGATATTTATGCAGCCAAAAAACACATGAAAAAATGCTCATCATCACTGGCCATCAGAGAAATGCAAATCAAAACCACGATGAGATACCATCTCACACCAGTTAGAATGGCGATCATTAAAAAGTCAGGAAACAACAGGTGCTGGAGAGGATGTGGAGAAATAGCAACACTTTTATACTGTTGGTGGGACTGTAAGCTAGTTCAACCATTGTGGAAGTCAGTGTGGCGATTCCTCAGGGATCTAGAACTAGAAATACCATTTGACCCAGCCATCCCATTACTGGGTATATACCCAAAGGACTATAAATCATGCTGCTATAAAGACACATGCACACGTATGTTTATTGCGGCACTATTCACAATAGCAAAGACTTGGAACCAACCCAAATGTCCAACAACAATAGACTGGATTAAGAAAATGTGGCACATATACACCATGGAATACTATGCAGCTGTAAAAAATGATGAGTTCATGTCCTTTGTAGGGACATGGATGAAACTGGAAACCATCATTCTCAGTAAACTATCGCAAGGACAAAAAACCAAACACCGCATGTTCTCACTCATAGGTGGGAATTGAACAATGAGAACACATGGACACAGGAAGGAGAACATCACACTCTGGGGACTGTTGTGGGTTGGGGGGAGGGGGGAGGGACAGCATTAGGAGATATACCTAATGCTAAATGACGAGTTAATGGGTGCAGCACACCAACATGGCACATGGATACATGTGTAACCTGCACGTTGTGCACGTATACCCTAAAACTTAAAGTATAATAATAATAAAATAAAATAACTACAAAAAAAGATTAATAACCTGGGACTGAAAAAGAAAAGGAAATGCAGATTTTAAAAGTAAAAAAGTAACCATTTGTACTACCTTCTGAATAAAAATTCCACTAAAGGAAACCATTTAAATTAATGCAGTGTTCTAAGTGAATGTCTGAAGCTATTGTCAGTAAGCACACATTCAAATGTTCAGGTGGATTTTTGTTTGTTTCATTTTGTTCTTACTATTAGCTGTTGATGGGGCCCATGGTCTGATTTCCATGTGTACCTTAAATATTGAGAAACAAGTCTTTCAGTTCAAAGAAGAAGTATAGAAAGTGCCCGTGTTTTTAACAGACATAAGAAGACCAGAATACAAAATAATACATTGAACAATATGTAAAATCTAAATAAAAAATATATCCAGACCATCTTGTATGTAAGAGACATAATAATAGTAAGTAAAGAGTCAATTAATTTCTAGAATAGTGCCTTGGGTCTGGAGTCATTCTGCATCATCTGAAAGTCAAATTTTTGAAAGGCTAAACTGAAGCAAGCACTGGAGAGTCAGTTAAAGTTTTTGCCTTTTAGTGCTGGGTTTCACAAGTTTGTAGATTATAGTCAGGTCGAAAACCTAGTCAAGAGTATATACAGCAGTTTGGTGATTTCTATACACTGATTTTGAGTAGGTGGTGTTATGCAGGCTTTATTCTTCAAATCTTTTCAGTATTAAAAAATAAGAATTGTAAATATTAACACAAAAGAGGTATGGCTGCTTAAAATTTATTTTTACAATCACAGATTTTTTAAACATCCTAAATTACCAGGCTACTGTTACTATGCTATGACTTGTAAGTCATAAATGATACTTTAGTACATTGTAATGTATATTCTTTACTATTCACTGTTAACTTTTTTACATTATTATTTTTACCTCAAAATAAATCAAGAATACCTGTTATCTACCAGGTATTAGGACACCTGTGTCTGCTATACATTAATTGCAAAGCCCTTTAGGAGACACATTAATACAATAAAGAACAGATGAGTGAGCATATGGTTTGTTAAATCATGTTTATAATAATTAGATACAGATCACATTTAAATAAAGGGTCAGTGGCACATAAATTGGAAACTCTAATTTAACACATTTTAGTAGTAAGAGGTTAGAGGCATTACTACCAACGTGAACATCAAAGCCACATGCCATGAAACAAACAAATCTAATTATTAAAATGTAGAAACACAACACTGCATAAGAAGGTAGCACATTTTAAAAACATGGTTAGTGATTCTATGAAATCTTTACCAGATGGTCACAATTGGTACAAGTCCATGACAGATAGAGAAGTATTTCTCAATCTAGAATACATAGTGTCAAAAATGTGTGAACAATAGCCAAGACAGAGATTGTGAAATTACTTAAACAACTTCCTATATCTAACCCAGTTTGGAAGAGTTGTGCTTATTGATTTCCTAATTTAGTAAGTCAATGAGAATGCATTTTTTTACATTACAAATCTCTTTGTGATGCATCCTTTAGAAACCATTTCTCCAACAGCATTGGGCCATTGTAAATATATTAAATTGCTCAAGTATATTTCTCTGAACATCATAAATTTTGATTTTAAGGTAAGTTTGTCAATATAACATGACTGTCATTGGATATTTTTCATCCCTTCTGATAAACAGAAAAATTAATTAGAGAAATTCTATAAGTCATAGTAAGTAAAATATGTAACAGTTATGAAAGCAGGACAAGCCAGGCACAGTGGCTCACACCTATAATCCCAGCACTTTGGGAGGCTGAGATGATAGGATCGCTTGAGTCCAAGAGTTCAAGACCAGCCTGGGCAACATAATGAGACCCCATCTCTACTAAAAATAAAAAAATTAGCCAGATGTGGTGGCACGCATCTGTGGTCCCAGCTGCTCAAGAGGCTGAGCCAAGGGGATCCTCTGAGCCCAGAAGGTAGAAGCTGCAGTGAGCCATGATATGGTTGTGCCACTACACTCCAGCCTGGGCAACAGAGTGAAACACTGTCTCAAACAAACAAACAAAACAGAAAACAGGATAAGAGAGGTTAATGCGAAAACCATCTGGGGCATATTTCCTATCAAATTTATTTCTTCTTAAGGTGTCTGCCACAGCATTTGCACAATTTGTGGTTACGGTAATAATTATATTCACCATAACAATCAAATGACTTAAAATACTTAGTACATATTATAAACTTCAATATTAGCTTGTCAAATATTCTCTCCGAAGTTCAACTTAACATCAGCTATGAGGTTTCTTAAATCTTCCCATTCCACTTTTTTATGATAATCAAAAATGCATAGATAATTTTAAAATATTTTAAAAGTTAAAAGTATAAGTTCCATTACATTTGTTGGATAAATAATGTATACTCGATGCTCTTCGTAAAGAATCACAGTTCAAATTACTATAATAAAGTCTTCAAGTGATACTCTAACAAAAAGTGTGTGGTCTAAACCAAATGTATTTGCCTATAGACCCTTTTTCCATATTATATTGTTAACAATCTCAAATTTTAGTGCTTTATAAAGCATACTTGGGAAAAAATACCTTGACTGATAAAATTGTTCACTTATGCCTACACTTAAGATGGGTTAGCCACTTATCATACTTACAGCAGTATCCTAAATAATTGATTCTCAATTCTTCTCAGAAATACCACATATAAGTTTCTATGGTCTACGTTAGTCCCAATATGGAAATGGGACCTGGTAATAAATCTGTTTTATCAGCTAAATCTGAAGACTCTAAAAGACCTATAAGTAAAGACAATTTTAGGTGCTTCTTAAATACTTTACATTAGAGGAAGCTTTTCAATTTGGAAAATTGTGATCATTTGAAGAGTTACCAGCGGTCCAAGGAAACAATAAAAATAAAATATGATGAGCTTAGAAAAACAAGTATAACTGAACAAGAAGTCTAGATTTGTGGAGCGCCCATGTAAAAAAATAAATGAATATAACATCATAGTCTGTTCGCCCGGTAGGAAAAAGCCTGAAAATGGAGAA
The DNA here is from genome assembly GCF_006542625.1 of Nomascus leucogenys. Lineage (NCBI taxonomy): Eukaryota > Metazoa > Chordata > Mammalia > Primates > Hylobatidae > Nomascus > Nomascus leucogenys. The sequence goes on along the minus strand of NC_044382.1, from coordinate 14,139,796 downwards.
GGGGTATTTAGTGGAGAGTAAGATGATCAAGGTCAATGTGTGGACAAAGGAATGTGGTGGGGAGAGTTTGCCAGGAAAACTGGAAAACCAGTGCTTGAGACTCTAGCTTCTCTGATTGCTAACATGGGGGGTAGAATTCTAGAGACAGATATTGGTCTAAGATTCTTGTGTTATGCCAGGTAAGCTCAATAAGATTCATTGAATAAAATTGTGCCATCAATGCTACAGTTTAGATGTTTGATTGCTGCTGATTTTGAATTCCAATAGAAATCATAGTGATTTAAAATGAATAGTAAAAAAAAAAAAAACTGGTACAATTTTATTCATGACATATCCTGCTGGACTTTATCAAAGATGGGCAAATAAGTACAACTAATCACCTTTGCCTGTATTCTTTGAGCTCAAGGAAATTCATGTTATAGTATTCAAAAGTAGAAGCTCTTTGGAAGAAATGCATGGTTAGCTAGGCATTTATTGTTTATTTAATAAATAAACAGGTGGATAATTATGAAAATTACAGCTGTCATCACTTAAGGTCTAATTTTTCCTTGGAGGACAGGTTATTGTAGAAAAGTGGGTGTGTATGTCTGGTTTTCCTTAAAGTGAGGACTTCTGCAAAACAGTACGTTAACAGCAGACAGGATTTCTCTAGGGAATATCAGTTTCTCAATTTCTATCACTTCTGTCTCAGCTTCTTTTTGTTCCCCCGAATCCCCTCCACAGTACACTGGAATCTCCCCATTCTCAAAACTTGAGCCCTTAGGAAAGGGAGACATAAAAGGGCTGAGTCAGAAATTGTAATTCTGAATAACCCTCACTTCCTATGCACATACTGGATGTTCAACAAATTATAATTAAATTAATTTTTGAAATTGGGACTGGATTGCTGCCATCAGGACATTTACTTACTTATCAAAAGTGATAGAAATTCCTCTAGACCTATTTACAAAGAGGAGTCAAAACCATGGATGCTCAGGTTAACCTGGGAGTCCAGATGGTATTTTGTTTTGTTTTGGTATTATTTTTTGATGGAACAATTCCAGATTTCTGTAATTAATCTCAGGCAATTTTTTCAAAGAAAATACAATCTCAAATAAATGAAAACAAAACAATTCCAACATCTGTACATGTGTTCTAAAACATATTTTAGATTTTGTTTAGCTGGGCAAATATTGCTAGTAAGTACAGAATTTTAATATCAGCTAGACTTTTAGCTGGTTTTGTTTTTTGAGCACCTTTTTTAGAGATTTGACTAAATTATAGCCCCTCAGTGCTAAGGTAAAAAAGAATCTTCATTAAAATTAAGAAGTTTTATGATATTTTGTAAATGCTTTTGGTCATTTTAAAATTCATCCTGGTTTTCATATAGATAGCACATATCGTTTCTTCTTTTTCATTTCCAGGATAGGTCTGAGTTTACCCTAAGGCTGAGAAACCAAGCAGAAGCACCTAATTTGTTCAATTACCTTCAAATTTTTAATACTATACCATTCTGACTCAAATTGGGCATGTTATAAAGCCTTTTTTTTTTGCTTTGATAAAGAATTTCTGTGTGATTTTCTTTGCCTTTTGTAACGTGTTCTTTTTCTTTCTTCAAACATGTATGACATAAATAGAAAACATTTTGATTTTGTTGCTTCTGAAACATGAACATAGAACATATGAGTTAAAAATATGTGGATCTGCATATATGTAGCTCATTAACTGTAATAAGAAACAGTGTGTATAGTTCTTAGTTGTAGTGTTACTACACTACACCACTCAATTCTACATTTTTATTTTGAAAAATATTTTACTGGTCTGTGTGTTCTCTAATATCTGCTCTTGTAGATAAAGCTCCTCTTTCCTAGACCATGAGGCTAGTTTTAGAAAAAAATATATAGAAATGTCACGCACTGCATATATAAGTATCTTTCAAGGCAAAGTTAATTTTGTAGCAAGAACCTACACCATTGATTGCCAAAGTTATGGGTGCAAAAAACAATGAATCCCAGTTCCATTTTCTGCTATTATTAAAAATCTGGAAATAGTTTTCTGATGGCATCTGGATCAACTACCAGAATATAGTCATTGCCTACCATTAATAATTTTTAGCATACCAATATGTTCACAGCATATTTTAGCTTATATTATGAAGAAATTGTCCAAAAGGAAGAAAAGTCACTAAGTGCTATGTTTCCAAATTTGGTTGATTTTTCTTTCGAATACTTAAGTTGCAGTTGTCTTTTTCGGACAGATGATCGTCTTCCATTACAGAAAAAGAAGCAGAATTACATTCATTACTAGTGTTTATTTTTATTTTAGTTGAAATATATCAACATTATGTGGGACAAGAGAGCACGTGCTTATTGAAAAAAGAGTTTAAAATAAAAGGAAAATAAGAATATGACTAAATGGAAGTAATCAGGGTTAAGACAGGAAGAGGAAAATTATTATAGTAATAAAATAGATATAAATCACATATAAAGCTAACACTGCAAAGAACATATTTTAAAATTCTAATATTTGTCATTCTTAAGCATCTCTAATTCCAGTACTCCTTAAAATTTAATGTGAATTCAAATTCCCTGGGCATCTTGTTAAGATGCAGATTCTGATTCTTGGAGCCTGAGATTCCAAAAAACTACTGCAGATGTTGTTGATCTGTGCACAACACTTGGAGAGGCAGGGCTTGGAGCACAACCTGAGAACTCAAAGATTTGGAATGTCAAGCTGAATATCAAGTATACAGATAATAGCTAGTTAAGTTGAAGAGATTAAAAAATACGAAATTTCAAGATCACAACGAAAATACATAGAACGTAGTTAATGAAATACTATTCTGTAAATTTTACACAATATGTTACTGAATGGAAATTCTTTTTTTTTTTTTCTTTTTTTTGAGACAGTCTCGCTCTGTAGCCCAGGCTGGAGTGCAGTGGCATGATCTTGGCCCACTGCAAGCTCTGCCTCTCGGGTTCCTGCCATTCGCCTGCCTCAGCCTCCCAAATAGCTGGGACTATAGGCGCCCAATTTTTATAGAATAAGAAATGTAAGACAATTGCTTGCTGACTCCTTGAAAGCTGAGGAATTAATCATGTGCATTTTACTTCAATCATTCTTCTTAGTCTGACCTCTGAAGATAGACTTAACAGTGTTTATAACCTCCTCAGAAATATTTGTAGGATTGAGTTGTGACCATATGTGTAGATTTTTGTTGGTTTGTTTTATTTTTTGAGGCAGAGTCTCCCTTGGTCACCTAGACTTGCAGTGCAGTGGCGCGATCTCGGCTCACTACAGCTTCCACCTCCGGGGTTCAAGCGATTCTCCTGCCTCAGCCTCCTAAATAGCTGGGATTACAGGCAATCCCCACCACGCCCAGCTAATTTTTGTATTTCTACTAGAGTTGGGGTTTTACCATGTTGGCCAGACTGGTCTTGAACTTCAGGCCTCAAGTGATCCACCTGCCTCTGGCCTCCGAAAATACTGGGATTACAGGTGTGAGCCACAGCACTCAGCCTGTGTAGTTATTTAGAGGGGGGCATCATAGATTCCAGACGTCAAATGTTTATAGGAAAAAGAGTGGAGAGATTCTAAACTGTGATTCCTCACTTATCTACTTCAGGAAGAAAGGTGTCTGTAGTATAAGAATCGTATCTATATGTATCTATAACTATACACATTTACATCTATATGTATGTGTACATCTAGATATATGTGGATAGACACACATATATACACATAAACGCACTGTGTTTATAATTAGCTGGCATTCTTAAAGGAAATTATTCTTTTTCTTAAGTCAAACGTTTATTTTCCTTTTAGTCTATTTACTACCAAACATCCTTTTGTGTAATTATACATAAAAAATAGGTAATATAATAGTTGCGCTCATATTGAGGAATAAGTGATCTATACCTTTATTTCAATGCATCTGGGACAGGAAATATCTATGCTTAATATTTATATGTTCTACCACATTGGTTTGGAATTATAACGATAGCAAGTCCAAGTTAATTTATCATTTAGAAACAATTATTACCCTTCAATTTGCTTTGTGAAAAATTACGTGAACAAAACATGCAAGAACACAATTCAGAACTTGCATTAAGTCTTAAAAAATGGAAATAAAAAGGAGCAGTCGACTACATCAATTTTCTTAAAATGAACAAAGTGCAACATTTCCACTTCGATTATTTGTTGTTCCTACAAAATTTTGTATTAGGAAATTATTTTATTTAGTCACCCTAGAAGCTAGAAGAAGCAGCCATCAAATGAACTTAGGCTGTTTGTTTTGGGAAAACAAAATGTAAACATTTAGCAATAGAAAGTGAAGTATAAGATTGTCTTAAAGCATCTTCCCATATGATGGGTTATTGGTTATTTCTCATTGGCTAATTGTACTGGACCTCAAAGAAGATGGAATAGGGAGTCACCAGGAAGCAAAGGGAGTAATTATATTAAATAAAGGTTTTATTTAGCTTAAGGTTAATTAAACAGTCTTCCAAAAAAGAATGTGAAATAGCTCAGAATCCACCTATTATAAACCAGAATCATAGTCTAGTTGATGTTATCATTTCTGTGTGAATCGGCCTGTTTGCAACTGGCAAAATTTCACATATATCACATTGTCAGAACTTCATAAAATATATATATATATATATATATATATATATATGTATACACACACACACACATAAATAAATATATATATATACACACACATACAATTTAAATATGTATTAATTTTAAGATCCCTATTGGAGACAGCCTTGTTATTAATACAGTGAAAAGCAGATGCTGTAGCATATGGCATACTAACTCATATTTATGTTAATTTTATGTAAATAGGATTTTAATACAGTTACATTAATCTGTTGTTGCATTGATTTTTCTGATATATCACTTTACCCTCTCTTTAGATGAGATTAATATAGGTAGTTTAGACTGCTCAAAAAGTCCTTTTTAGGAGAGTAAAGAGCAATGGCTTACTTAAATTTTTAACACATATGTTTAAATAGAATGTCAGTTCCATTGAAAAACTAAGAATGTATCTAATTCTTGTTCTCTTGCGCAAATTTAAGCAGATTTTTAAAATACAAATGAGAAACAATATGATGTTGGTGCAGAAAATATGCCTAAGTTTTTTTTTCAGCTAAATAGCTATCAATTGAATACACAAAACAGACTGAAAGAAAATTCCCCAAATTATGTACTTAATGTGGGGATGCTATTTTCAAGTGTGTGTGTCTATTTTTATAAGTTAAAATATTAAGTGACCACTATTTATATTAAAGAGATCCTGTGCTATTGTATTTTAACATCTGCTTTTAGATTGTAAACACAAGATGTACCCTAGTTATTTTGTAAGCAATAAAGTTTTAAGAATAGAAATATAATACCTAATGTTAATAGATAAAACAGAAGAAATTTACCTCTTTAGTTTACTCAGTATTGTACTAACATTGTATTAAATGAGATAGAAAATGGACTATTTGATACTACTTTGATATTTGTAATGAATTACTGTTAAATAGTATATTAACATATTGTTTTAATTTATTTCAATTTATATCATGAACTATGACATTATTATACTATACAATCTCTTATAATCTAATATTAAAAGATTTAAAATAGAGAATAAAAATCACCTAAATCTCATCCTCATAATATAGTTTTGTTGGTTTAGGACCCAGATTTGAAGGATCCTAGGAAAGTAGATTGCTTCTAGCATTTGCCTACTGAAAACCAATAATTTTTAAGGTGATTGTTTTTTGTATTTTAGTAGAGACGGAGTTTCACTGTGTTGGCCAGGATGGTCTTGATCTCCTGACCTCGTGATCCACCCACCTTGGCCTCCCAAAGTGCTGGAAGGACAGGCGTGAGCCACTGCACCCAGCCCAGACTTTTTTTAAAAAAGGTCAAGTTTATACTCATGTAGCTATGAAGCAGGAATACATGCTATTTTGCTTTTGTGGTTTGATCAATCAAGACCAAGTTAGATATTTAAAATTATACAATTCTAGACTAAGATGAGAAATGAATGTAAATTAATCCAGTATAAAATCAACCTTAAAAAGTAAATATAATCTTTAGTGATCTAAACATTAATGACATTTTTGTGAGATATTGATGGATATTTCAGTCAAGAACTGACACAGTGATGGAATAGAATGAATCTAAGTTCCTAATTCCCTAAATTTATGAACAAATCTAAATTTCAACAAGTAATTTTTACTCATTTGGTTTCATTTATGATGACTGTGAAATCTATTTTGTGAAATAAATTTACCCATAAATTGATTTAAAATAAATACTTATAATTAAAACCTTTATTATTTGATAACATGGAAAATCATGACACAAAATAGTCCTAGATTAATTATGAAGGAAATATCAATTCACTAGTTAGTAAGTAAGCCTATGCTGAAATTTAAATGATGGGTTAGGTTTTGTTTATCTTGTTTGGGGCAGAATACATTGTTCAATGAAATATTTGGGACTCAGGATAATTTTAACATAGAAAATATGTACTTTCCCACATGACCTCATACATCGTTATAGAGCAATGTTTTTTGCACCTATTCAAGTTACCTTTTCTTTTTAATATGCGGTCTCACTCTGTTGTCCAGGCTGGAGTGCAATAGTGCTATCAGAGTTCACTGCAGCCTCTACCTCCTGAGCCCAAGTGATTTTCCCACATCACTCTCCAAGTAGCTGGGATCACAGGTGTATGCCACCTGGATAATTTTTTTTTTTTTTCTGGTGAGGCAGGATCTTTCTATGTTGCTCAGGCCGGACTCAAACCAATGTGCTGGGATTACAGGTGTGAGGCACCATGCCCCACCCAAGTTACCATTTAGAGTGTAATCCTAGGTGTCTTATAAATATGGAAGTTAATGGCTGCTATGATAACATCAAAACTCTTTTAACTGCTGAAATTTAACTACCTTTTGAACATATTATTAGGCATGTAAAATTGTCTAGCTGGAATCCCAGGTTATTTGGAGTCAAGCCATCCTTTACAATTGGGGTATACACTCAGATAATTTGTGTTAGACAAAATGTGATCCCCTGAATTTAAGTGGAAAGGCATAAGACGACATCTCATCCTGTCTCATGACATGTGCAGTATATTCTAAACTGGGCACTTACATATCTCATACAACGAATACAATTTAGTATTTATTGTTAGTGTTTAAAAGTTTGGTACCAAGAATGCCATTCCTGCCAATGGATTGTCATTGTAGCTTGCTGACTATATCTATTCTTTTACATTTTTAACAAATACTGAGAGCAACAAAGACTCTATAAATTCTTCTCTACATATAATATCCTGGATAACTGAAATAAAAAGTAATTTCTTGAGAGATACACATTCATAATATTTAATGTAGGAAATGACAGGGAAGTAGGGAAAGGCAGAAAATAAAGCATGTGCAACATCCTAAGTTACCTACTAAATGTGTTGGTAAATGATAATACAATGAGAACACAGAAATAAGAATCATACTGTTAAAATGATTAGATATTTTATTCAGGGGAGAGCCATTATTTTGAAAGGTCAGTAAATTCTCTTTTTATTCTCAAAAACTGTGGTTATTGGGATGTCCTGGGAATTTACAATCCAGCCACAGTGAAAGGACAACTCATGTCATCATTGGGAGAATACGATTAGATCATATATCTTTACTTGACAAGAGCTGGCAATTTAATCTGACAAGATTCTTGCCAATGAGGACAGCTTTAGGAGTTCAACTGCTGTGGTAAAGATTTGACATGTCATTGAGGGATGTTGTGCAGAAGCCTGACAATAAACTGGGACTTGCTAATGCAGTTTAGGATTGCTGTAAAAATTTATTAGAAACCAGAGACTGTAAAATTACTATACTCCTTTAGAACTGTTTTTCTTTCCCTTGCTGAATATTTATGTGATGTTTAATGCACAGCACATGTTTTAAAACTTGTTTCCTGATGGTGTAAAAGAAGTCTATTATAATGCACATGAAATTGCATGGAATTCAATTAAATGCATGAGAGAGTAAGTAGAATGTCCACCTGTAAGCCCATTTTGACAAATTTTTTTTCATTGATGGTTTTGGTGTCTGTAAATTTAAGGAGTTTCAATAATGGCTCTTATGTGGTAAGAAACAAAAGATATTTACATTCAATTGGGGACTAATTTAACAAGAACTTAAAAAGCATGTATGACTTGGAGTAGAAGCATTTTATGTGTTTTATTCAGAAGGGAAGAAGAGAGAGTCTAAATCTAAAGCAATTATTAATTGGCAATACAATTGCAGCTTCTGGTGATTCTGTATAATCCACACTAGGTCCCTAAAGGGAAGCAAAAAGAAATAAGGCAGACCCATTATGATTCTGTATCTGTCTTTGTAGTATACCAGCTTTTTAAAAGGTATTTCCATATAATAATATGGGTCAACTAATTCCTAAATGTAAATCAGAAGATACTGTACTTTTTCACAACTCCAAATGTGTTTGGCCCACAATTTAAGTGGAAATACTAATAATCTATCAACAAATAATACTAAATGTGCCCATCCAACCTTCACTTGCGCATCTGTTATATTCAAGGCAATATGCTAACTGTGGTGGGATGGAACTATAAGGGACACAATCAAAAATATGCAGTGTAACAAACAAGTGCTTAGGAACTGAGAGTGATTCATCATGAGAGATAGAAATTCAAGGTGACTGGTCAGCATAGACAACATAATTAAAGGAAGAGATATATTGATTTGAAATTTTTCCAACCTACCTTCTAACTGTACTTTAGGATCTTAAAGGTATCTCTCACCTGATAAATCCATCGTAAGAATTTACCCAAGCAGCTCTAACCATTTTATTCTCTGCTCTCTATTTATTCAGTCTTTTCTTGTTCTCTTCAGTAAAGGATGAATCCCATTCCAGGCGTCCTCAACAGGATTCCTCAACTCTGCATCACTTCTGTCTGCCACTGGTACCTAGGGAAGGGGGCATGACACTATCTGGGAGGAAAGAGTCACATTGGGAAGACTCTGAAATGTTCAAAAGAATGACAGGACCATCAGGCATACCTACACAGAAAATATAGTTTGGCAGTCAATCTATCATTGCTTTATTCCTTTTTAAGAATGGAGCATTTTTTGCCTTGCGTGTTGTGACTGCTCACTGTGTTGCATTTCAGACTCTGCTGCATTTCCTCTGCATTTGCTTTTTTTTTTTTTGCAGACTTGGCACTCTTATTCCACTTCACACTAATTGTGATTACTGACTTGTGCCTGGATGGGAGGCTGCCAAAAGGGCAGGTATCCCAGAGAGACATCATTACCCAGGTTGGCAAATACCTGAGAGCCCAGTTTAATGATACAATCTTATTTTTATAGCATGCGGCAGGCTTCCAGTCTCACAGCATCGGTTCCTGGCTGTAATATTGTTTGGCAAAAGCCTTTCATATTCTTTTGCAGAATAAAAGGAAATAAACCATGGGGATATAGATCAATGGTAGATGATCGGATACATGGGCAGAGTTGAGAAGATGTGACTAGCTCAAGGGTAAACATATTTATCTAATTGCTGAAAAATAAAAGTTGATGACTTGCCTAGAATAACTGGGAAAATTATCTACATAAAAAATAGCTTTCTGTAGAGAACTAGTACTTTTTTTTTTAACCAGAGGTTGCTCTGATATTCATTCAGGAATTGAGGTCACTGCTAAGTCACTGAAAACTAGATGGGGCTGGTATGACAGGGGCCAGAGAGTCTTTGCAGCACCCAGCAGGATATGTAGGACCGTCTTCATATTCATTGTTTTATTTTAGTGCTGCACACTCAAAAAAACTAAATGTGCTCTCCCTTTATTTGCATAATTATTTTAAAGGAAAAAGTAATAGATATTAATATTATATATTTCATGTAAAAGATCCTAACTGTAAGTTATCCTCTCCTGGATTCTGAATCCCTATTGCCAATAGCAACCATTGTTACAAATAATTATTGTGTAATTCAAAAGCTTTCTACATATGCAAACACACTTAAATATGTGGGTGTACTACACGTACACAGGCACTCCATTAAAATGCACAGATTAAAGCAGAGTGTAAACACTGTTTATTTTAATTTGCTTTTGTGGAGATTGTATATATCAATGCATATGGAAGTCTAGCTTTCTTTTCAATGACTGAAGAGTAAAATAATACCACATTGCATGAATTTGCAGAATTTCACAGTACCTTTAAGGACATTTATCATTTACATTGCCAGAAATGAATCATTTTGTATATACCTCTGAACTCTTAAAGGAGAAAATCTTTTGGATTCGTTCCTGCAAATGAAACTACTGGTCAATGATTTGATGTTTTACATTGTAAAAATATTTTATTACATCACTCTTAAAAAAAATTGCCCCAGTTAACACTTGCCACAATACATAGGAAAGTGCCTGTTTTTTAAACCTTTGCTGATACTGTGTATTCTCGAACCTTTTAAACTTTATCTTTTTCAATCTGATAGGTAAAAAGTAGAATCTCATTTACATTTTTTTAAACTACCAGTCTAATGAGTGAATAGAACTTTAGTAACATTTTAATGTGGGTGACTCAAGCCTATCTTGCAGCTGTAAAAGTTAAGAGACCCCATTTCAAATTCACAGAATTGCTCAGTGTTAGTGATTCTCTTCTAATCAGAGTAAATTAACCAGCATATAGATCTTATTTTAAAAGACACTAATTCAAGACCACCAACTAAACATATTGTGGATAATTATGGTTTTCAAAATTAATGGTTAAAGAAGGGGAAAATTTTTTAAAAGATTCTAGGCATATAATTACACTCAATTTAAATCAATCTTTATCGTGATAACTTAAGTATCTAGCTGCAGGCGAGTATTATGGCAATAGAATTTTTACAGTACAAATCCTGAAGTGCAGAAAAGTTTCAACTCAGAGAAAACAGGTGAAAACAAAAGAAAAAGAGGTTTATTTATTATTAAATTAGAGTAGTATTTTCAGAAAAGTGTACTTTCTCAATAATAACAGTATCATAGTTATTTATAAGTCTATAAGTATTCAATCTAAAAAACCGAAACACATGGTAAATACCTATATTGTACCAATGCAGGTGCTAAGATATCCATTTAAACTATGTCAATCCTGTGAATTTTTTTTTTTTTATTCCATGAGAGAGCTCAAACTTTGACTCTGTTGCTGTGCTCTTTCCAGGCCTTTGGATCACAAAATACAACTTCTGTTTTCCTAGTTAAATCTCATCCATAGGCCGGGCATAGTGGCTCATGCCTGTAATCCTGGCACTTTAGGAGGCTGAGGCGAGTGATTCACTTGAGGCCGGAAGTTTGAGACCAGCCTGGCCAACATGGGGAAACCCCATCTTTACTAAAACTACACAAAATTAGCCAGGTGTGGTGGCAGGCACCTGTAATCTCAGCTACTGGGGAGGCTGAGGCAGGAGAATCACTTCAGCCTGAGAGGTGGAAGTTGCAGTGAGCGAATATCACACCACCGCGCCACAGCCTGGGTGACAGAGTGAGACTAAATGTCAAAAACACAAACAAAAAAACTCATTCGTAGTTTTTACAAATGGTTTAGTAGAGAGAAAGAAAAAGAAGCATCTTAACCTCTATGTAGGGCAAAACCTTACATGATACTATTCTATAGCCTTTTCTTGGTGACCCATTTTAAACTTCCACTAATGAAAATGGTCTTCTTGCCCACTTTTTCTACTTATTGAGATTTCTTGATTACAAGTAAATTCCACATTTCTCAGAACATTCAACTTCATACTTTCAAAAGGTAAATCTCTTTCCAGGTAAGAGACTTACTGGCAATTTGTGTGGAATGAATCAGATTTTCAATTTCCCCATCTGCTATCTCATGCTCTCTTACAACCCTATTTCTCAAAATCAAATTCTCTGAATTTAAAGCTACTAGGTAGGGAGAATATCTTAAGTCTCCAATATACTTTAACTAAAGAACAGAGGTAAAAAGAAACCTTGTATACTAACTCATACATGAGCACCAGTATGTAGGGATACTTAACAGAAAAAAGAAAAAGTTGTTTTTTAATACATAGTTAAATGCCTATCTAAGGATTTGAATTCATAAGATAAATACATTACAAAATGCAGTACTAGCAACTCCAAAACATAAATATCTTATTTATGCAAAATGTATTTTTAATTCACCTTATATGTCCCATAGGAATATATGAACCATACAGTTATTCACGGATCCAGGTTGTCCAGGCCTCCACCATATTTTCTATTTGAAACACAGAGTTAATTGTACATCATGAAAGGGAAATGAGAAATTAGAGAATGGGTATTTTGTTTCCTCTGTCTGTAAGTGACACATATGATTTCCAATAAAATTTGATTTCCTAGAATTTATCACATGCTTCTGCCCAAATAATAGAGGGCTATGGAGTCAAATACTCTGTCCACACAAGAGGAGAAAAGAGGATATTGGTGAAGACCAGTAATTTCTACAAAATGAAATTTCCCTAAATGATATAATGACTTATTATGAAACTATAGTAATTAAGAGAATATATTACTGACAGAGTTTAGCCAATAAACCAGTGAAATATAATAAAGAGCCAAAAAGAAATCCTTCCAAAATTGGAACTTTGATCTCCCACAAAGGTGAATCTCACATCAGGGCAAAAAGGAAAGATCATTCAACAGTGGTGGAAAAATGGTTAGATACATGTAAAAAAAAAATGAAACGAAATATCTCATATAACGACAATTATCTCAGTATTTTTCACAGGTGTTCAATGTAAGAAAAAAATTAAACTCACAGTTAAAAATGGAGATAATATCATTTAGAGCTTGAGTAGGGAGAAAGTTCTTAAACAAAGGAAACAATGTAACTACCTGTATATTATAATCAAGAGCTTTTTTCCTCAGGCACCCTAAAAAAGTTTTTTTTAAATGATAACACCAAAAACATACAAAAAAAGTGAACACATTTTCAATAAACACAACCGCCAATGTGTAGATGAATATACTGTAACATTTACACAATGGATTATTTCCACCAGACAAATTAAATAAGCCATAATGTAATGCAGCAAGAGGTGAACCTTTACAATATTATATTAAGTATAAAAGTCCCAAACAACTAGGTATTGCCTGATGCCCTTTACACAAGGCAGGGAAAAAAAACCTGAAATATAATTCAAACAAGAAGACTTAAGGAATACATATAAATGCAATAAAACTATATTAAAAGGGAGGCAAAGAAATGGCAGACACCTTATTTTGTGTTATAGATTGTCTTCCCAGTATTACATTATTAAAAGTAGCTAACAAATTAACTAATAATGAGAAGGTGCTTTGCACCAAAGATTATGGTTAACCCAATCTGTGAACTAGGCACTTAAAAATTTAATAAAACACAAAGTTATATTATACATTGTTTTAGGAAGGCATTTTCACAAACACAGTATAGGGGCCCTGATTTAGCAAGTATTTCTGTTAAAAAGAAAAAGAAAAATGACATTTTTAGTTGGACATCAGCTCCACATAAGCCAGTCATATATCATAGCTGTGTAAAAGGTTGAAGTTAAACCTGTGAAATGAAGATTTGTGGTATTGGCCGGGTGTGGTGGCTCAGGTCTGTAATCCCTGTAATTCCAGTACTTTGGGAGCCCGAAGCAGGCAGATCACCTGAGGTCAGGAGTTCAAGACCAGCCTGGCCAACATGGCAAAACCCCATCTCTACTAAAAAAAATACAAAAATTAGCTGGGCATGGTCGCACATGCCTGTAATCCTAGCTATTCAGGAGGTTGAGCCATGAGAATCGCTTGAACCAGGGAGGCATAAGTTGCAGTGAGCTGAGATGGCACCACTGTACTCCAGCCTGTGCGACAGAGTGAGACTCTGTCACAAAAAAAAAAAGAAAAGTAGTATTCCTCTGAGCTAAAGTTCTTCCACTCACATTATTCTAATGTCATCTTAGTTAAATATTTAACTGTTTAAATGTTTGAATTGAACATTTACTAAATATATTAGAAGAATTCTCTTAAACTCAATTTTCTCCATAAAATGGGGATCACAACAATAGGGATATCTCCATTGGTCAATGCCTAGCATAGGGCAAGCCCACAAGTAATACACTGTTATCATCAATTTCATAGTTTTCTTCCTTTTTTCTGGATTTCAGAGAATGAGGTTTACAGAAATCAAAGTTTTATCAAAGATAATAATAGAAACTAGATACATTTTGCTTAGAGAAGATTTCTAGGCTAGGCTAAGGTACTCTGGAGGAGTCTGGAGAGGAACATAGATTTTTTTTCAAACATGTTTAAAAATTGTGATGTTAAATGAAGGTTAGATCCATTCAGGCTTGAAAATATTCTAACATAATAGAAAGGCTAAAGCCATTCGGTTGCTTGAGAGAGCAGAACTAGAACTAGTTGGTGGTGATTACATGAAAGCAAAATTAAGATCAGAATTTAAAGAAACTTTCTAATTAAGGAGTGGTCTAAATTTACAATGAATCACTCTGTAAAATATATCTTACAGCTGAAAATGTTACAATACAAGTGGGATAACTTACATATGGATCCTAACCCTGGATAATGTCATCGAAAATCCCCTTTCTTGTTTCATGTGTAGTGATAGAAAACAAAGTAAAAATGTAAAAATTAACAGAATACAATTTCTTCAAGTAAGGCTGTGAATTCTTAGTGCTTTGGCACTATGTTTCCTATGGCTTACATAACACAATACCACAAACTTGGTGCTTTAGAACAACAAATATTTATTCTCTCAAAATTCTAGATGCCAGTTATCAAAAATCGGTTTCAGTGAGCTGAAATCAAGGGGTTGGTAGGGAGGTCTCCAGAACATCTAGAGAATAATTTCTTCCTTTTCTCCTCTAGCTTCTGGCGATTGCCAACATTCCTTGGCTGGTGGCTGCGTCACTCCAGTCTTTGCCTCCATGGTCAGATTGCCTGCTCCTTTACTGTTGTCGAATTTCCCTCTGCCTCTCTCATGTGAAGACACTTCATGATCGCATTTAGGGCCCAGCTGGATAATTCGGGATAATCTTACTCTAGCTCAAGATCTTTAGTGAGTCTCATCTGCAAAGTCCTTTGTTGCCACATGAAGCAGCATTCACAAATTCCATGCGTTAGTGTGGTGTGGGGAGTTGGAGGGGGGAGTAATCCAGCCTAACACAGGTGCCTTCCATTTGAAACAGTTGATTTGATCATATCTGTTTTTACTGATCAAGCCAACACTTTTAGAGAGCAAATCTATTTTTAGATTTGTTCACATGTCATTATCGTTTTGGCATATTCCTCAGGAAAGTTTTATGAGAAGTTAATGCTTCACATTTAAGTCAATGCACATGGTGATTATCATAATCAAGATTATCCATATTTGACATTAAATATTATAGTGTGTTTCTTTACTTAATGAACATAAGCTTAAAAGTTTTTAATTTTTCCTCATGAAGGCCTCAGGCTCACCCGTGTAAGGAGAAAACTTTATTTATTTTCTTATAACCAAACTCATGTCTCAGAAGTCCACATTTTAACTTATGATAGATAACTTTGTCCATCTTAGGTAACTGATGACTTATAGTTCATAAGTTAGTCTTTTCAGAATTCCTTGTGGTCCCTTCTAAATGTGGGCACTATTGTTCTCGCATGAAGCTAAAGATGGAGTAGGTTACCTTGGGAATCTTTGGCTCTGCTTCTACAGCTCCAGAGAAGATGTAGCTTCTTTCTCCTGGTCCCTACCATCACAACCTGGCATACCCTGATGAACTCCAGCCCTGGGGACTGTGCACTCTGTGTATCTTGTCCTTACTTTAGTCTTCCTTTGTGTCTGTCACCTTGCTTTCAACCACTTCTGTGCACTTTTTGTGATGGTATAAGTTGTTCTTCCCATAGTTAAGACTTTTATTTGAGGACTGGGGTTTTTCAGTCTGAATCCTGAGACACCTAAAATATAATCCCTTCTGCTTTGGCAGTCTACTCCAAATTTTTGGAGGTTTCTATCATAACTTTATCACCGAAGCCAACCCCCTTACGCCTTGAAATTTTCCTAAAGAAATAGCATGTGGACTACCTAGAAGTCAGAATTTTTACTTAGTTTGGAGAGAGTAGCGGTATTTACATAATCCTCTCTTCTTCATAATTTATAATAAAAATCGATGGTCAGAAGACTGTGGTCCTTGGGCCAAATTCAGCTAACTGCATATTTTTATACGGTCTTCAAGAATGGTTCTGCTTTTACACTGTTGGTGTGAATGTAAATTAGTTCAACCATTGTGGAAGACAGTGTGGTAATTCCTCAAGGATCTAGATCCAGAACCAGAAATACCATTTGACCCAGCAATTCCATTACTGGGTATATACCCAGAGGAATATAAATCATTCTATTATAAAGATACATGCAAGTGCATGTTTATCAAAGCACTATTCACAATAGCAAAGACATGAAATCAACCCAAATGCCCATCAATGAAAGAATGGATAAAGAAAATATAGCACATATACACCATGGAATACTATGCAGCCATAAAAAGGAATGAGATCATGTCCTTTGCAGGGACATGGATGGAGCTGGAAGCCATCATCCTCAGCAAACTAACAGAGGAACAGAAAACCAAACACTGCATGTTCTCACTCATAAGTGGGAGGTGAACAGCAAGAACACATGGACACAGAGAGGGGAACAACACACACTGGCACCTGTTGGGAGAGGGCAGGGGGAGGCAGAGCTTCAGGATAAATAGCTAATGCATGTGGGGCTTAATAGCTAGGTGATGGGCTGATAGGTGAAGCAAACCACAATGGCACATGTTTACCTGTGTAACAAACCTGCATGTCCTGCACATGTATCCTGGAACTTAAATATATCAAAAGAATGGTTCTTACATTTTTAATGATCAGAAAAATAAAAATAAAAGTATTTCATGGTATGAAACAAATACATAAATTTCAAAATTCAGTGTCCATAATTAAAGTTTTATTGGAACACAGCCACACTCATTCATTTACATATGGTCTATAGCTGTTTTCAAGCTACGATGGGAGTTGAGAAGTTGCAACAAAGTATAGCTTGCAAAACCCAAAATATTTAATATGTGGTCTTTTACTAAAAAAATTTGCTGACCCCTGGTATAAATGGTTTACTTTTAGTTCTCAAAACTTTTGCTTTTTTTTTTTTTGAGAGCGAGTCTCACTCTGTTGCCCAGGCTGGAGTGCAGTGGCGCAATCTTGGCTCACTGCAAGCTCCGCCTCCCGGGTTCATGCCATTCTCCTGCCTCAGCCTCTTGAGTAGCAGGGATTACAGGAACCCACCACCATGCCCGGCTAATTTGTTGTATTTTTAGTAGAGATGGGGTTTCACTGTGTTAGCCAGGACAGTCTTGATTTCCTGACCTCGTGATCCACTCACCTTGGCCTCCCAAAGTGCTGGGATTACAGGTGTGAGCCACTGTGCCTGGCCAACTTTTGCTCTTTCTATGTAAAGATACATTTTTGGAATGAATAAAACAAAATAAAACTTCTCTCTCTCTTAAGTGCCTGCCTCATACAACTGAAAACCTTGGCTTTAAGAATATTACCTTTGTAATACATTAACAAGAACCTACTTAAGGGCTCAAAAGAACCCCCAAGATTTGGCCTCATTCCTCTTACTTATCATATCCCAAGGGCAGTGGCTGAAGAAAATTCTTGTATCTTGAATGGTGGAAGAAGGTTAGGGATTTAAAAAATTGAGAAGTCACAGGTTAATGCAGAAAATTACCTCTGCTGTACCTCAGAAACAGAACTTGGATAGCATTTAAAATAAATTAATAAATTGAAAGTAAGTGAGATTTTTTATTGATATATTATCACCATTTTGTTTTCACACATGTTAGGGGAAAATTCAATCTTCATGTGATCATATTGAAATGACAAATTAATAAACAAGATACAATATTACATTGTATTCAAAATGAGGATGAGTAGGTAATTCTTATTAAAACAATTTATTTGAAGGTTGCTTAAAAAATTAAGCTTTATAAATACATTTGACAGAAAATCAGTTTGAGCTTTGCAGACTCATACCTGTGTAAAATGATTTTAAAAATTATGTCTAGGTTGGAACTAGCATGATAAAATTATTGTTCATTCTTCAATGAATTGGCAGACTTTCCATTAACAATTATAAAGCTCTTGCCAAGCTAAAGCCGTCATCAAATTAAATCCTAAAGCCAAGAACTAAAAAGTGCACAATACTTTTAGTTTCTTTTTCAAGATTTCTATTACATCGTAAATTGGCTGTCCAATTATACATATATATATGTGTGTATATACACACAGGCACATCTATATATACATACATAAGTACACACCATATGTACATGCATACACACATGTACATATATATTAATATAATGTACATAGTGTATATATGTGTGTGCATGTGTGTAGGTATACCTTATATTAGTATGTACGTTTATATTAGTAAGTACACCTTATATCTCTATCTGTAGATAGTTAGATATCTTATTTACATATCACAGTGAATAAAGACAAATCCAGTATTTAGGCCACAGTTAACTAAAATTATTATTTGAGTTTCTAAGTGCTTAATTACCAAGTCTTCAAAGGCAATGTCATTTGGGTTTTCTGGGACACATTACTTTGTAAATATAGAAATGGCTTTAGTCTTTTCATACTTTGCATCCAAATCCCATTCATCATCTAGAATTAGATAACTGTAGAAATATTAAATGTATGTTTTATATGTGTATCCTGTTTTAATATGTTTTAGGAAATAGATTTTTAAGGATGAATTAGCTACTATTGTTTCAGCTCCTAGTTGACAATAAAGTATTATATATAAATTGTTCTCCTAACCTTAGCTGTCAATCACAACCTATTTTAATAGATTTCTTTTTTGTTTGTTTGTTTTTTTTGTTGTTGTTTTTTTCTTTTTTTAGTTTTTTTTTTTATTATACTTTAGGTTTTAGGGTACATGTGCACAATGTGCAGGTTTGTTACATATGTATCCATGTGCCACATTGATTTCCTGCACCCATTAACTCGTCATTTAGCATTAGGTATATCTCCTAATGCTGTCCCTCCCGCCTCCCCCAACCCCACAACAGTCCCTGGAGTGTGATGTTCCCCTTCTTGTGTCCATGAGTTCTCAATGTTCAATTCCCACCTATGAGTGAGAACATGCGGTGTTTGGTTTTTTGTCCTTGCAATAGTTTACTGAGAATGATGTTTTCCAGTTTCATCCATGTCCCCACAAAGGACATGAACTCATCATTTTGTATGGCTGCATAGTATTCCGTGGTGTATATGTGCCACATTTTCTTAATCCAATCTATCGTTGTTGGACATTTGGGTTGGTTCCAAGTCTTTGCTATTGTGAATATTGCTGCAATAAACATACGTGTGCATGTGTCTTTATAGCAGCATGATTTATAGTCCTTTGGGATATACCCAGTAATGGGATGGCTGGGTCAAATGGTATTTCTAGTTCTAGATCCCTGAGGAATCGCCACACTGACTTCCACAATGGTTGAACTAGTTTACAGTCCCACCAACAGTGTAAAAGTGTTCCTATTTCTCCACATCCTCTCCAGCACCTGTTGTTTCCTGATTTTTTCTAACTGGCGTGAGATGGTATCTCATTGTGGTTTTGATTTGCATTTCTCTGATGGCCAGTGATGATGAGCATTTCTTCATGTGTTTTTTGGCTGCATAAATGTCTTCTTTTGAGAAGTGTCTGTTCATGTCCTTTGCCCACTTTTTGATGGGGTTGTTTGTTTTTTTCTTGTAAATTTGTTTGAGTTCATTGTAGATTCTGGATATTAGCCCTTTGTCAGATGAGTAGGTTGCAAAATTTTCTCCCATTCTGTAGGTTGCCTGTCCACTCTGATGGTAGTTTCTTTTGCTGTGCAGAAGCTCTTTAGTTTAATTAGATCCCATTTCTCGATTTTGGCTTTTGTTGCCATTGCTTTTGGTGTTTCAGACATGAAGTCCTTGCCCACGCCTATGTCCTGAATGGTATTGCCTAGGTTTTCTTGTAGTATTTTAATGCTTTTAGGTCTAACATTTAAGTCTTTAATCCATCTTGAATTAATTTTTGTATAAGGTGTAAGGAAGGGATCCAGTTTCAGCTTTCTACATATGGCTAGCCAGTTTTCCCAGCACCATTTATTAAATAGGGAATCCTTTCCCCATTTCTTGTTTTTGTCAGGTTTGTCAAAGATCAGATAGTTGTAGATATGTGGCATCATTTCTGAGGGCTCTTCTGTTCCATTGATCTATGTCTCTGTTGTGGTACCAGTACCATGCTGTTTTGGTTACTGTAGCCTTGTAGTAGAGTTTGAAGTCAGGTAGCGTGATGCCTCCAGCTTTGTTCTTTTGGCTTAGGATTGACTTGGTGATGCGGGCTCTTTTTTGGTTCCATGTGAACTTTAAAGTAGTTTTTCCAATTCTGTGAAGAAAGTCATTGGTAGCTTGATGGGGATGGCATCGAATCTATAAATTACCTTAGACAGTATGGCCATTTTCACGATATTGATTCTTCCAACCCATGAGCATGGAATGTTCTTCCATTTGTTTGTATCCTCTTTTATTTCATTGAGCAGTGGTTTGTAGTTCTCCTTGAAGAGGTCCTTCACATCCCTTGTAAGTTGGATTCCTAGGTATTTTATTGTCTTTGAAGCAATTGTGAATGGGAGTTCACTCATGATTTGGCTCTCTGTTTGTCTGTGATTGGTGTACAAGAATGCTTGTGATTTTTGTACATTGATTTTGTATCCTGAGACTTTGGTGAAGTTGCTAATCAGCCTAAGGAGATTTTGGGCTGAGACAATGGGGTTTTCTAGATATACAGTCATGTAATCTGCAAACAGGGACAATTTGACTTCCTCTTTTCCTAACTGAATACCCTTTATTTCCTTCTCCTGCCTGATTGCTCTGGCCAGAACTTCCAGCACTATGTTGAATAGGAGCGGTGAGAGAGGGCATCCCTGTCTTGTGCCAGTTTTCAGAGGGAATGCTTCCAGTTTTTGCCCATTCAGTATGATATTGGCTGTGGGTTTGTGGTAGATAGCTCTTATTATTTTGAGATACGTCCCATCAATACCTAATTTATTGAGAGTTTTTAGCATGAAGTGTTGTTGAATTTTGTCAAAGGCCTTTTCTGCATCTATTGAGATAATCATGTGGTTTTTGTCTTTGGTTCTGTTTATATGCTGGATTACATTTATTGATTTTTGTATGTTGAACCAGCCTTGCATCCCAGGGATGAAGCCCACTTGATTATGGTGGATAAGCTTTTTGATGTGCTGCTGGATTCAGTTTGCCAGTATTTTATTGAGGATTTTTGCATCAATGTTCATCAAGGATATTGGTCTGAAATTCTCTTTTTTGGTTATGTCTGTGCCAGGCTTTGGTATCAGGACGATGCTGGCTTCATAAAATGTGTTAGGGAGGATTCCCTCTTTTTCTATTGATTGGAATAGTTTCAGAAGGAATGGTACCAGTTCCTCCTTGTACCTCTGGTAGAATTCGGCTGTGAATCCATCAGGTCCTGGACTCTTTTTGGTTGGTAAGCTATTGATTATTGCCACAATTTCAGAACCTGTTATTGGTCTATTCAGAGATTCAACTTCTTCCTGATTTAGTCTTGGGAGGGTGTATTTGTCGAGGAATTTATCCATTTCTCCTAGATTTTCTAGTTTATTTGCATAGAGGTGTTTGTAGTATTCTCTGATGGTAGATTGTATTTCTGTGGGATTGGTGGTGATATCCCCTTTTTCATTTTATATTGCATCTATTTGATTCTTCTCTCTTTTCTTCTTTATTAGTCTTGCTAGCGGTCTGTCAATTTTGTTGATCTTTTCAAAAAACCAGTTCCTGGATTCATTAATTTTTTAAAGGGTTTTTTGTGTCTCTATTTCCTTCAGTTCTGCTCTGATTTTAGTTATTTCTAGCCTTCTGCTAGCTTTTGAATGTGTTTGCTCTTGCTTTTCTAGTTCTTTTAATTGTGATGTTAGGGTGTCAATTTTGGATCTTTCCTGCTTTCTCTTGTGGGCATTTAGTGCTATAAATTTCCCTCTACACACTGCTTTGAACGTGTCCCAGAGATTCTGGTATGTTGTGTCTTTGTTCTTGTTGATTTCAAAGAACATCTTTATTTCTGCCTTCATTTCATTATGTACCCAATAGTCATTCAGGAGCAGGTTGTTCAGTTTCCATGTAGTTGAGCACTTTTGAGTGAGTTTCTTAATCCTGAATTCTAGTTTGATTGCACTGTGGTCTGAGAGACAGTTTGTTATAATTTCTGTTCTTTTACATTTGCTGAGGAGAGCTTTACTTCCAACTATGTGGTCAATTTTGGAATAGGTGTGGTGTGGTGCTGAAAAAAATGTATATTCTGTTGATTTGGGGTGGAGAGTTCTGTAGATGTCTATTAGGTCCACTTTGTGTAGAGCTGAGTTTAATTCCTGGATATCCTTCTTAACTTTCTGTCTCGTTGATCTGTCTAATGTTGACAGTGGGGTGTTAAAATCTCCCATTATTATTGTATGGGAGTTTAAGTCCCTTTGTAGGTCACTCAGGACTTGCTTTATGAATCTGGGTGCTCCTGTGTTGGGTGCATATATATTTAGGATAGTTAGCTCTTCTTGTTGAATTGATCCCTTTACCATTATGTAATGGCCTTCTTTGTCTCTTTTGATCTTTGTTGGTTTAAAGTCTATTTTATCAGAGACTAGGATTGCAACCCTTGCCTTTTTTTGTTTTCCATTTGTTTGATAGATCTTCCTCCATCCCTTTATTTTGAGTCTGTGTGTGTCTCTGCATGTGAGATGGGTTTCCTGAATACAGCACACTGATGGGTCCTGACTCCTTATCCAGTTTGCCAGTCTGTGTCTTTTAATTGGAGCATTTAGCCCATTTACATTTAAAGTTAATATTGTTATGTGTGAATCTGATCCTGTCATTATGATGTTAATTGGTTATTTTGCTCGTTTGTTGATGCAGTTTCTTCCTAGTCTCGATGGTCTTTACAATTTGGCATGTTTTTGCAGTGGCTGCTACCAGTTGTTCCTTTCCATGTTTAGTGCTTCCTTCAGGAGCTCTTTTAGGGCAGGCCTGGTGGTGACAAAATCACTCAGCGTTTGCTTGTCTGTAAAGTATTTTATTTCTCCTTCACTTATGAAGCTTAGTTTGGCTGGATATGAAATTCTGGGTTGAAAATTCTTTTCTTTAAGAATGTTGAATATCGGCCCCCACTCTCTTCTGGCTTGTAGAGTTTCTGCCAAGAGATCAGCTGTTAGTCTGATGGGCTTCCCTTTGTGGGTAACCCGACCTTTCTCTCTGGCTGCCCTTAACATTTTTTCCTTCATTTCAACTTTGGTGAATCTGACAATTATGTGTCTTGGAGTTGCTCTTCTCGAGGAGTATCTTTGTGGCGTTCTCTGTATTTCCTGAATCTGAATGTTGGCCTGCCTTGCTAGATTGGGGAAGTTCTCCTGGATAATATCTTGCAGAGTGTTTTCCAACTTGGTTCCATTCTCCCCATCATTTTCAGGTACACCAATCAGACGTAGGTTTGGTCTTTTCACATAGTCCCAAATTTCTTGGAGACTTTGTTCATTTCTATTTATTCTTTTTTCTCTAAACTTCCCTTCTCGCTTCATTTCGTTCATTTCATCTTCCATCAGCGATACCCTTTCTTCCAGTTGATCGCATCAGCTCCTGAGGCTTCTGCAATCTTTGCATAGTTCTCGAAACTTGGCTTTCAGCTCCATCAGCTCCTTTAAGCCCTTTTCTCCATTGGTTATTCTAGTTATCCATTCTTCTAATTTTTTTTCAAAGTTTTTAACTTCTTTGCTATTGTTTTGAATTTCCTCCCATAGCTCAGAGTAGTTTGATCGTCTGAAGCCTTCTTCTGTCAACTTGTCAAAGTCATCCTCCATCCAGTTTTGTTCCATTGCTGGTGAGGAACTGCGTTCCTTTGGAGGAGGAGAGGTGCTCTGCTTTTTAGAGTTTCCAGTTTTTCTGCTCTGTTTTTTCCCCATCTTTGTGGTTTTATCTACTTTTGGTTTTTGATGATGGTGATGTACAGATGGGTTTTTGTTGTGGATGTCCTTTCTGTTTGTTAGTTTTCCTTCTACCAGACAGGACCCTCAGCTGCAGGTCTGTTTGAGTTTACTAGAGGTCCACTCCAGACCCTGTTTGGCTGGGTGTCAGCAGCGGTGGCTGCAGAACAGCGGATTTTCATGAGACCACAAATTCAGCTGTCTAATAGTTCCTCTGGAAGTTTTGTCTCAGAGGAGTACCTGGCCAAGTGAGGTGTCAGTCTGTCCCTACTGGGGGGGTGCCTCCCAGTTAGGCTGCTCAGGGGTGAGGGACCCACTTTAGGAGGCAGTCTGTCCATTCTCAGATTTCCAGCTGCGTGCTGGGAGAACCACTATTCTCTTCAAAGCTGTCAGTCAGACAGGGACATTTAAGTCTGTGGAGGTTCTTGCTGACTTTTTGTTTGTCTGTGCCCTGCCCCCAGAGGTGGAGCCTACAGAGGCAGGCAGGCCCCCTTGAGCTGTGGTGGGCTCCACCCAGTTCGAGCTTCCTGGCTGTTTTGTTTACCTAAGCAAGCCTGGGCAATGGCGGGTGCCCCTCCCCCAGCCTCGCTGCCACCTTGCAGCTTGATCTCAGACTGCTGTGCTAGCAATCAGTGAGACCCCGTGGGCATAGGACCCTCCGAGCCAGGTGTGGGACACAATCTCCTAGTGTGCCGTTTTCCAGGCCCGTTGGAAAAGCGCAGTATTAGGGTGGGACTGACCCAATATTCCAGGTGCCGTCTGTTACCCCTTTCTTTGACTAGGAAAGGGAACTCCATGACCCCTTGCGCTTCCCGAGTGAGGCAATGCCTCGCCCTGCTTTGGCTCGCACACAGTGCACTTCACCAACTGTCCTGCACCCACTGTTTGGCACTCCCCTAGTGAGATGAAACCCGTACCTCAAACAGAAATGCAGAAATCACCCATCTTCTGTGTCGCTCAGGCTGGGAGCTGTAGACTGGAGCTGTTCCTATTCAGCCATCTTGGCTCCACCCCCCAATAGATTTCTTTGTTAAATCTGTATCTCAAGTTTTTTTCTCATTCTACAAATCCATTTGAGTTTTTTAAAAATACTTGTTTTGACAGAGAGACAGTAAAAGAGGTGATAGAAAATAAAATTGAATTCATGCATTAGTTTATTTTCTTCATATGAAAAGTATCAATGTGGTTAAAGAAAATTGTTTTATTTTGAAAATATTTCTTTCAGTCTCCTTTCCAAGATGTGGATATCTTCAGTTATAATTTCCCAATAAATTGGATTCAGTTATCAATATTTCTCGTATTCATAGAGATGAAAGACAAACTTTTTTCTTAAAAAAATTAAGTCATTCTCTGAAAAATCAGCAAAAGTAAAAGAATTCTATGCCATTTAGAAAGTCAGTATTTACAGAGTTCTATAACATGGTAGTTTTTCCTTTTTATAAAATCTTACCATAGTTTGTCATGCTAACCTTTAACAGGAGGGTACTTTAAAAGGCTGAGTAGATTCTATTTCATGTTTCATTTCTATGTACATATATTATAAATGATATGCTATTAACATATGTAAAGATAATAATTTATGCAGTCAGTCTTTGGAAACTTCTGTTGCATTATTATATATAAAAAAACAAATGGGGTGTTTGTGTTCATGCACGAGTGTGCAATCCTAGTAAAAAGCATACATTTTGGAACAGATCTGGGTCTTTTTCTGAGACTCAATTTTACCATTTAAAATGCCAATAATGTAAATTTTTTTTTTTTTTTTTTGAGACGGAGTCTCACTCTGTTGCCCAGGCTGGAGTGCAGTGGTGCAATCTCAGCTCACTGCAACCTCTGCCTCCGGGATTCAAGCGATTCTCCTATCTCAGCCTTCCAAGTAGGTGGGATTACAGGCCCCCACCACCATGCCTGGCTAATTTTTGTGGTTTTTTTCTGTATTTTTAGTAGAGACGGGGTTTTGCCATGTTGGCCAGGCTGGTCTCAAACTCTTGACCTCAGGTGATCCACCCGCCTTAGGCCCCCAAAGTGCCAATAATGTAAGATGTCACAATGATTCAAAGTTACATTAAATGTACGACATATATTTGAGGCTTAAAATGTAGTGCCCTTCCACCCCTTCTTCTCAACTCTCTATAGTATCATTTCAATTACTCTATTTAATTTGAAAAACTATACTTAACCATTTAATACAATCTTTAAATTTTGACTCCTAAATTCTGTCCTAACCAAATAACCAATTATTTATTAATTCCATCTTTTCTTTTTCATTTCTAAGCAGACTCATTAGTGTTAAAACAATCTTGCCAAATTAATAAGTCTTATGGCAAAATAAATACAAAATTAGAGTAATAAAACTTTAGATATCTTCCAGCTGAACCTCTTACGTAATATAGAGTTTCATCTCCATCCTTCTCTTAACTCAGCTTTCCACTATTCCTCTGCTCTGCAAAGTGTAAGTGCTAATCTGTACCCCTCAACACACACATATGCAAACTAAGTATTCTTTCTATTGTGTACTGGAAATAATTTTTTCAAAAGAAATGAAGTCTGTCTAGAGAGTATATGTTCCTTACCTTAACTGAATCCTGACTCCTTAGAGCATATTTTCTTTCTTTCTTTCTTTTTTTTTTGAGACGGAGTCTCACTCTGTTACCCAGGCTGGAGTGCAGTGGTGCTATCTTGGCTCACTGCAACCTCCGCCTCCCGGGTTCAAGCATTTTTCCTGCCTCAGCCTCCCGAGTAGCTGGGACTACAGGCACACGCCACCACAACCAGCTATTTTTTTTTTTTTGTATTTTTAGTAGAGACGGGGTTTCACCATGTTATCCAGGATGGTCTGTATCTCTTGATCCTGTGATACTCCCACCTCGGCCTCCCAAAGTGTGGGATTACAGGTGTGAGCCACCGCGCCCGGCCTAGAGCATATTTTCTATCTCTCAAAAGAAACATGCCTTTTGCATGGCCCACATAGCTAAGAAGAGGGTAATGGTTTCAGCATCCTCCCTCCTCACTCACCAGAGCCACTTCAAGAACTTCATTTCTGCATCCTCACATAAGCTCCTGCTCCTTTCACAGCCATGAAACCTGTAGTCTACTTCTCTGCACACCCTTTCTTACCTGTCAATTTTACAGGCATTCTTGCTTATTCAGTTAATATTTTGGTACTTGTTTCAAAGTTTCTTTTTTATTTTTAAATCACCCCGGCATTCTCAGTGTTTATAATATGACTATGGAAAATAAACTCAGTATCTTTTTATATCCTGCAATAGAACCATTTTTCTATATTAGTTTCCCAGCCCAGGGTCACACCATGAATTTTATTCTTATTCATTCTGTTACTGAAATCTACAGGCCTCCAAATCTCATTCTGTGATGTTAGCTTACATATCAACATGTCTTGGTTTTGGTTTTGTTTTGCTTTTTGCTTTGTTACACTTTCCACAATGGTTCAAATTAGTTAAGACCAGCAGTCCTTTGTTGCCTCTTTTTCTCCATGCCTTTATTTGTTTCCTTAAATAGCTTAATCTAAAATACATATGTTTTGGAAATATTCTCTATTCCAGTGCCTCATTTATTTTTCCAGTTCACCATCCTCAAAAAAATTGGGACCTTGGATGAGTTCAACCCTTCATCTTTGCAGCTACATTTGGGTTGCTCAATGCTGTTAGGAAAACACACAATTTCTTTCAGTTTCCTTTTTCCTTCACAGAGCAATATAGCAGGCATAGGTTAGAAACTCCCTCAGCTTTCTGCCACCCTAGTTCCAAACGTTACACGTTCACGTGCATCTCTCTCCATTTCCAACTAAGATGGAAGTGCTGTCCTTTCTTGTCCTGCTCATTGCTTCTCCTGTGCTTCAAGCCATGCCCCTGCCTCCTCAAGGCACCCACACTGTTAACTTTCCCTCTTTCTTTCTGGTATCTTCAACCTCCTTCTCTATTTTCTGTTTCCCATATCCGAGTGTCTTTCTTTCTTTCTTTCTTTTTTTAACTATTCTCACCCAATTTTATATTCACATTCAATATAGCACCTCCTTTCTCTTCCTGTTTTTATTCAAGTGTCCTGAGGAAATTGCCAAATATACTGGCCGTTCCTCCTTTGTTGGATGTAATTGCTTGGCTTCTTGAACAACAGTACACTGACATTATAGCTTTTTATACCTTCCAAGCACTTTAAAGGTTTTCTAAACAATGGCACTCTTGCTCCTAAATCCAATAGACAGTTCTTTTCTTGCGTGATGTCTTGGAAGTGTTTTAAATTATGTAACCAATTTTTCTTATTTTTTATTAAGGGATAATTTACATACATGAAAATTAATCCTCTGTGTACAGTTATAACAGTTTTGACATATGTGTACAATTATAGAACCAATAAAATCAAGATACAGAATAATTCCATCATCCCTTAAAATTTTCTTGTGCCCATGGTAACCAACCTCTCCCCCACTCAATCCTCTGACCACCACTGATATATTTGCTGACCTTATAATGTTGCCTTTTCCAACATGTCATAAAAGTAGAGTCATAGAGTATGGAGCCTTTTTGGCCCAGCTTCTTTCAAAGAGCATAGCACATTTGTTGTGCACTTCATCACAATGTTGTTTTGTGTCTCAGTCATCCATTCCTTTTATTGCTAAGTAGTATTGCACTGTATGGGTATACCTCAGTTTAACCATTCACTAATTTAAGGATATTTGGATTGATTCTAGTTTTTGATAATTAACAGCAAATCCTGTATAAACTTTGGGATATAGATGTTTTTGTAAGCATAAGGTTTTATATTTTGTAGGTAAATTCCTAGGGGTGGGAGAGCTGGGTCATATACTAACTGTATGTTTATTTTTATATGAAATTACCAAACTGTTTCTAGCATGGCCATGCTTTGTGTATTCCTACCAGCATAGCAGGAGAACGGGTGCTCCAAATGCCTGGAAATCTGCCTGGGGATAGGGTGGACAGGGCCTTATAGCACTATATATTAGGGGAGCAGGGTGGGGCACCCAGCAATGGCACACGCAGAATCAGTTGCAGGTCGCCAAACTTGCCCTATCTGTTAAGTCTTGCCACCTAGAAGAAACTGCAGCTGTAGCAGCTCTCCTTTCACCCAAGGCTTGCAGTGGGGGAGAGCACAATTCCAGCACCTACTGCTGAGGCACTTCCCACACTTCTGGCCGTGGAGGCCCCCACCTCACTCCAGAGCAAGTGCTCCAATCTCTGGCCTGAGACTAAAATGCCTGCATGGCCACACTGCTGGCTTTCTAGGTGCCCAGATTAATAATGGCATCCTGCTCTGAGTCCTGGGTATGGGAGAATATCTGCAGCATTTCCCAGTGTCTTTCCCTCCCAACATCTCCAAGCCTTTCCCCAAGTTAGCTCCAGGGCTTGGAAGAAGCAAAGTGCTCTCTTTCTGTCTAAGCCTGGGTTGCTGAGATCCCCCATGGGAAAGGTAAATCATAGAGCAAGGCGCTCTGCCTCTCTCATGTACTGGGGCTTCACTAACTTTTATTGGCAAGATGCCACCATGGACGCTGTTTGCAAGCATTCTCCTCTCTGGGATCTGGAGTGTCCTTCATGATTCCGGTGGATTCCCATTTTTCTTCTTGAATTAAAGCCCACAGTGTTGATCTTTATGTAATATCTTGCTATTCCCAAGTGGCCGAGACATTCTAAAAGCCTCTAATCTGCCATCTTGAGAGAAAAAAAACTGCCTTTTCTTTTTCTTGTCTTGGTACGATCTCCAGCAACATGTAGAATAAAAGAACCACTCCTTTTTGTGAACCCCCTTTCCTTGGCACCAACTTCCATAAAAAAAATTTCTACCTCCTTGATTACTTCTTCTCAGGCTCTTTCAGTCATCCTTTCTCTCTTCTTCTAAATGATCATTTTTTCTCACTCTTTTTTTCTTCTTAATTTATACATGTTCATCCAACTGTCACTGAACTCATGATTTTCCTGATGTAGTTACTCTTATCACTCCGCTATCTAGTCATGTAATTACTCTGAGTGAATATTGCATCCTAATTTCTCAAAAACACTTAGAATTATATAGGTCCAGAAAACAGATAATTACTCCTTCCGTCCCCTGCATTTGTGATCATAATGAATGATTCTAATAACCACTCACTCAAACCAGAAACCTGAGAATCTTGTGCATCTCTTTCATGCTTATCTTCTAAACAATATAAATTATCATTTTTCATTTCAGTATTAGAATTTCATATGGTTCCAACAATACAAATTATCATTTAACATTTCAGTATTAGCAATTTCATATGGTTCCATCCAACTAATATATTCATTCAACCACTAAATTATCATGAATATCTCAGGAACTAATTCACTTTTCTTCACCCATTGCTATTGCCTCTATTCTAGATTCTATCACTTCTCACTAGAATATACAATGACAGCCTCTCAGATGGCCTTTTTCTAGTTTCCCTCACACCCTTTCCAGTACATTTTTCAAACTGTGGCCAGCCAAGTTAAAAATCTGATCATGCTAGAACTCTTAGCTAAATATTTTCATTTTTTTAACACCCTCAGTAAAATCCAAACTCTGTACCTCCAATTACCCTGTATGATGTGGTGTTAGTTTAGATCTCTGTAGCCTCCCCTCTCACTACACCTCTCCTCTCTTTCAATTTGTACTCTTGATATCACCCAGTCTTCCCAAGCAATTCTACTGAAGTTGTGAATATGTTCTAGAGAAATAATACAACAGAACCTTCATTATATATTGAGATAAAGTCTTAAGTTTGCTACTCATTCACAAATTTTATTCATACTCATTTTTCTATGTTACCCACAAAGACAATAGTTTCTTAATCACAGCCCTCCCCAATTTTTTTATGATTGATGTGTGGATTTTTGTAGCATGCCAGAAAGTATTAACAAGGCATCATTATTTCAATTCTGCCTACCTGCTCTATACATTTGTTCATACTTGGGAAAATGAAAGACTTCTTAGCTTCAAGCTTTCCGTCTATGTGCTGAATATCATAGTTTCATCATCTGGTTGTTGTAAGGCTCAATGAGAATATATATGAGAAGACATTCTGTAAAATATGAAGCTCTTTACAAAATGCTTACACTTGTCATTGCCTAGTAAGGTTAAAGTCCTTTCATTTCTTATCTATGAATTAATTTTCTATAAACCAAACCAACTGGACTGCCTATTACAATTATAAAAACTTCATACTGTTTGCCTTATTTCCATTGTAACCATGGGAATACATTTTTACCAAGAATTACACAGGTGTTTTATAATGAATAAACTTTGAAAAAATTTTTATGACTACACTTTTTTTCATGATAAAGGCAGCATGTCCAGGCTACATACATTAAATCTAATAGGACATCTCATTCATTAGAAGAGCTTTTGATTGAGAGATTAAAGAAGTTCTTATAATCTCTGTTTAAGATGGTTGTAATCTCTATGTTTAACAACCTTAAAATAACAAAAGTGCAAAATAATAGTGACTCATATAATTCAGAATACAAAAGATTACCTATTTTCATGAGATTCTTGCATAATTTAACCAAAAATATTTTTATTTTATTTTTTATTTATGTTTTTGATACAGAGTCTCACTCTATTGCCCAGGATGGAGTGCAGTGGTGTGATCTCGGCTCACTGCCTCCTCTGCCTCCCAGGTTCAAGCGATTCTCCTGCCTCAGACTCCCGAGTAGCTGGGATTACAGGCATGGGCCACTGTGCCCGGCTAACTTTTAGGAAATGGGGTTTCACCATGTTGACCAGGCTGTTCTCAAAGTCCTGGCCCCAAGTGATCCACCCACCCCGGCCTCCCAAAGTGCTGGGATTACAAGCATGAGCCAATGTGCCCGGCCCAAAAATATTTTTAAAGTTACTTGTTTTTACACCAACTATTTAAAAATCTTACTATATCATTAATTTTGGAAAAATAAATCAAAGTAGTCATTCATAGGCTATGCATTTCCTATGTATTGCAAGTCCCCTGACAGTTACTGCCTTGCAATTTTTATATTCCTATATATTTGGAAACAATGAGTAAAGAGAAGAGGGGCAATATCTAAATGTAAGCTTTACATTGAGCTCAAACAAGACAGTGTCCAAGAAAATATATCTTTATGTCAAAGAGTATTTTGCTGGTAAAAGTTTATTGATTAAAAGAGCACCTATTTTTCTGCTCTAAATGCAGCATAATTTCACACAATATTTTGATCCACCACTATAGAATAGGAAATTTGAAAATCAGGAAATTTTATAATTAACTTAAAGAGAGTTAGTGCTCAATAAAAATTTTAAGTGAGTAAATAAATTAATAAATTACTGACAACTTGGACGTTTGACAAATTTCATTTAGAAAACCTAGCATCTTTCCTTAGGCACCTTATACTTACATACATGTTTTGTAAAAGGGCAGACTTAAAAGATCACTAACAAGTTGAATTTCATCTTGTATTCTGTCTCTCTCTCTCTGTAAACCATAGGCTTATAGGCCCCTCTCTTTCTGAAAGTCTCAAATTACATAATTGTTTTAAAATGTGATCACCTGACCAGATGCCTAATTTATTTAATATAACTTGTTTAGCTGAATCAATTTAATTTCTAGGCCATATGTTCACACAGTTATTTCACTTAATCCATTTCAAGGTGGCTTCCTCTTTTGTGCCTTGCCGATTCACCTCCCTTTGATTGATCCAACTCTAGAATAAGTAATGACCTACATGAGAATTTTAGAATGACACTGTTGAAAAATCAAAAGACACATTCTATTCATCTTATCAGGCCAAGCATTCCAGGAATAATAAGCCTTCTTTGAATTCTGTGTCTTGCGTTTTTCTTTCATAGAAAATGAAAGGCTTAAAAAACGTATGTCCTAATCATGCCTACAAATGAAAATATGAGTATTGGATTGTCACTGAAAGCACAATAAATTCCAATTAAATCACAGTATGATCCATTATGTTTTCTATAGTAATTTATCAAACATCTCCTCGCTTTCTCATGCGCAATGCCAAACTGAACATTTAACAAATATGATGAGAGACATTTATGTAATTAACATTTTTCCACATAGAAATTTAGGGAGTTCTGTTTTCTCACCTTTTTACATTAGTTTGATTTTTAAAGTTTTTGGACTATACCTGGCTTTCAACAGTTTTTGCTAGATGATTAGGTTTTGTTTCAACGTGTAATTGTTTTAGGAGAAATAATGGAGATCTGAATGACACCATTATATTCTGCGTAAATTAATCTCAAGTTTCCTCCTGTTTGTCACACTTTAAGCTGGTCACTATAAGTAAAAGAAAATGGAAGGGAGAGACACTATTTTTTTTTACACTAATTGTACCCTCTCCTCTCTCCTCCTCCTTCCTAGAATCATGATTCAACCACATTACAATTTTCTTCATTCTACCTACCTCACTTTTTAAAAATCACAAAGAGATAGTTGATAAACATGAGAAATTGACAGCTTCTGTACATCATTTTCTTATACACAAGATTCTGGCCTATGTTTCATATAAGCTTTTCTTTACTCACTAAATCAAATAGCCTAACATTCAGTTTGAATTATTGTTTTGTTTTTTAATAAAATTATATATTTAGCCTTTTAAGTAAGTACATTAATTATAAAATATTTATTTTTCAAATGAGAGTCATTGGTATTGAATTTTATGTTATTGACCATTTAGTTCTTCAAAAGAATAAAATGTGACTTTTGCAGACTGGCTTTTTCAGTAAGAGGTTCTAGCCCTAGCTCTGGGAATTCTATAACCTTGCTATGTCCTTAACACATGAAATCTAACAGATGGGTTGAAAATTCATTAATTTTCACCATGGAGTATTATATCATTTGGGTCCTAAACACATTAATGTTTGTGAGACCTGTCAGCTCCTATTGATTTACCTATTTCCTCTTGAACGTTTTAAATGCTTTTTGTTTGGAAAGCATATTTCTCTACTTTATTCTCTGTACTATCAAGTAATGAGAAATTATTTGTTGATTGACTAATGCAACAGATATAAATGGAATGGATGGAGTATTTGAAAAAATTGTATCGTCTAAAAAAAAGATGTCAAATTATATGAAAACTGAAGCACTATAAATTTTATGATAAAAGAGAGGTATCACTCAGTGTGCAAGCATAAATAACATATTTGTTAATTCAACAAGTAGCTGTTAAATTCCCATCATAGACAGAATAATATAGGATATATGGGGCAGATGCTGTCAGGAACCCACCAGAATCCCCCTCACCTTGATCAGTTCACTGCATGTCTGCCACTTGTCACCTATCGAGACTTCCATTCTTTGTCTGAAGGCTTTTTCTGGCCACCTGGCTACTTTACTGCCTGTGGGGCAAGCTGTACCTCTGTCTTCCCAGAAACAGCCTTTAGCCACAGACTGATGGGAGCTGCAATATCAGTACTTATCTCCTCACCCCTTAGTTAATTCTAAGGTACCTATTTTATACTGGATCCCAAATTTCTCTGACAAGATTTGGTTCCATTTAAACACAATAGTAACTTTCTTAAAAATAAACTGTCTGTCCTTGCTGTCATTCTTCTCACTCCTCTAATATTATTTCCAAAGATGACATTCTAAAATAATTACTTGCACTTCAGTCTTCGTCTCAGTTTGCTTCTCAGAAAACCACACTACGATAGATATGGATATAAATATAGATAAATGGACATAGAGTAGACATAGATAATTACCTATTTGTCATCATCATCAACATCAGCATCATCATCATAATCCTTAGCAATATCATTCAACATCAAGACCACCAACATTACAACATTAATAAAATTTTATTGCTATGAAATCAGCCAAGAGCTTTATGCACATTAAATTGTTTAAAATTCTTATGATGGTGCTGAGATAAGCACTCCTATTTCTCTAAGAAAACTAAGAAACAGAGAGGTAATTTTCTCAAAGTCACCCAACTTTTAGTGAGAAAATGTATAGTCATAGTTCAAACATTTAAATCATAGCAAGAGACTATGTCTGATTTGCCATACACAAAGAAAATTGCTTTTAGGGAAAGAAAGGTAAAAGGGATGTGTAGTAGATAAGGGAAAATTTTGTGGAGAAAATATCAAGAGCTGGTATTTGAAAGAGCATGAATTAAACCAGCAAAAAAAAATAGGAAAGTAAATAATGCCAATCGTGTCACCTCATATTCTGCTAGTGGTAAATTTCTACATAGGTTCATAAAAGAATATGTAGTATGTTATTTGCAGTGTTAGCATGGTAGCAGCAATTTGGGTGACTGTCAGTGGAGGAGTGGAAAGGCAAAAGACATAAGACTCCCTTTGCTGCAGTTAGAAGCCAAGACTCGATGTAATGTAGCTACGTGTACAAGAAGCTGAGTGAATACATTTAAAAACATGACTTGAATCATAGCAAAATACTATCTACATGCACTTAAAATTTTATAAAGTTTAATAAAATATCTAATAAATATTCTATAAAATATTTTATAAGATATGCATTTGCAAAGGGATAAACATTAAGCAAAACAATCACCTCTGAGATAGAGAGGAAAATGGGAGTGGTAAATACAATGGAATAACTAAACCAAGAAACAGTAACAAGATCTTGCACCATCCGGTGATACAGTGTTGTTAACTGGAGAGTGTGGTTAATTCGGCTCTATTCCTGAGCTTCAGTCACAACCAAGAACAATGAGAGCAACAATGCAATACAGAACGTCTTCCATTTCTGAGCCTCTGAGAATGGAAGTCAAGTGAATGAGCCACACAGTGACAACTGGCTGAATCAAGGCTCAGCCCCAATGAGTTTCCTTCAAAGTCCAAACTCTTAATTACAAGCTCCCTCCCACCCCCCTATGCCGTTTAATTCAAATATTTCGTTAAGTTTTCTAGCATTCTTTAAAAATAATATTCAAAACAATGTAAATTTTTCAGTGTACTTATATCAAATTCGGATTTTTGATATTTTAATTATTAAAAATGTAGGCCAGGTGCAGTGGCTCACGCCCATAATCCCAGCATTTTGGGAGGCCGAGGCGGGCAGATCACCTGAGGTCGGGAGTTTGAGACCA
Organism: Nomascus leucogenys; assembly: GCF_006542625.1. NCBI lineage: Eukaryota > Metazoa > Chordata > Mammalia > Primates > Hylobatidae > Nomascus > Nomascus leucogenys. Next base: position 14,103,662 of record NC_044382.1, on the reverse strand, counting down.
GCCTGACCAACATGGAGAAACCCTGTCTCTACTAAAAATACAAAATTAGCCAGATGTGGTGGCACATGTCTCTAATCCCAGCTACTCAGGAGGCTGAGACAAGAGAATAGCTTGAACCTGGGAGGCAGAGGTTGCAGTGAGCCGAGATTGCGCCATTACACTCCAGCCTGGGCAACAAAAGCAAAACTCCATCTCAAAAGTGAAACAAAAAGCAAAGGTTTCTAAGGGTTACTAAAATTAGTCCAAATAGTAATTTATAAAAATGAAAAATGGAGCAGGTACATCCAATTTAGCTTAACACATTTTGGGGGTCAAATGTTCATGTAAACAGGAGCTATAAAAAATATTTTGTAAAGATTCTTTATGAGACATTTTACAGGATGAGATGCCAGTCATCATTTTGAATTACAATTGAAAAATCATTCATTGCATACATTGAGGCCACATTTTATAGGCAACATCTTTTTATATTTAAAGTCCACTAGTAAGTTTTTCTTTAAAATAAAATGATGACTATTCTATGGAAAATTTCGTATCAGGGAACAAAAAAAGGAACATAAAGTAATAAACTCTGCACTGATAAATTTATTAGAACAGTATATTTTTTCACTTCAGAGTATGATTAATAAAGAATTTTTCTCAGTTTGTATTATAATATTCTGGTATCTATAGGCAACTGCAAAATAATGTTTGTAGCATTAAAAAAATCAAAGTATTTCCCAAGCTACAAAAGTTATCACCAATACAAAGAAAACTGAAGCTGTAAACACTGTGATCACATAGTTAAATACTTAAAGGAATTATTTTTAAATAGTGCAGAGGTTTTGTGAACATAAATTTTCATTTTTCTAGAATAGGTACTTAGGGGTCTATTTGTAGACTATATATGCTAATTTTTGAAGAAACTGCTAAATGGTTTTCCAGAGTTGCTGTACCATTTTACACTCTCAGAATCAATGTTCGTGAGATCCACTTTCTTTGTATTCTCAGTAAAGTTAAATGGTTTTTTAAACTGTCATTGAAGTCACATGACAGCTCCAGAACAGTTATTTTCAAACAACCATAGTGTCCATAAAATTACAGGGAGTTTAAGATGCAGATGTCCTAATTATTATTAATGATAATAGCTATAATTTATTGTGCCTGTAATGGGCCAGGTTGTCCCTAGGCTGTTGGTTCCCTCAACTACTTTTTGAGGTAGGTTATTATTACCATCTTAATGGTAAAAAAAAACTTATACCTCAGAATGATTTAATAACGTATTGACAACCACACATAGAGTTAAGGGGAATGCCAGTTTGAATTCAAAACCAAAAACCATTAAGCCACACAAAAGAGAGACTAAATATTTTTGTAAGTTAAAAATTACAAAAGCTCATGAACAGAAACTAGACATGGAAGAATGACAGCGATTAATTTGTTGAGATAAACTTTTCTCTGTTAAGATTAATTTTTAATGCTGATGGCTAATTTGTAAGTTGAAAAATGCTCACGCCCTCTCAAATAATTTTAAAATATAAAGACCAAGGTGAAATTTGATAAGAGATAATGGTATTTTGTAGAGAAAATGAATTATTTAAATAAATATGTCTCAAATATATACAAGCTATGGTTCTTTTGATATCAGAAATGTATTGAAATGATGCCAATAAAAAGGATAATTTTTAAAGATAGACGTAGTCTGAGCCCAGCGGCTCATGCCTGTAATCCCAGCACCTTGGAAGGCTGAGACAGGAGGATCACTTGAGGCCAGGAGTGCGAGACCAGCCTGGGAAACATAGAAAGACCATGTCTCTACAAAAAAAGTTTAAAAATCTGTCCGACATGGTGACACATGCCTGTAGTCCAGGCTACTTGGGAGGGTGAAGTGACAGGATCACTTGAGCCAAGGAGTTCAAGACTACAGTGAGCTATGATTGTACCACTGCACTCCAGCCTGGGCAACAGAGTGAAACCATCTCTAGAAATAAATAGATTTTAAATAAAATTTAAAATACATAAGTAAAAGAAAACACTGAGACATGATTCTCTTCACACTAAATTTGAAACAGTATGTCTTAAAGCAAACTTATATCTTGTAGAAATTAAACTTTCTGGACAAGTGCTCCTATGACTGTCAGGTAATCAAAAGACCATCATCTCATTTAAGATAAAACACTTTAGTAGAAAATTCTTGAGTTTTCTATTGCTTGCTGCAGACTGAGATGCGTTGTACATTCTCTTAATATAACAAGCATCCCATTTAAACAGCATCTATGTAACCATTTGATGTACCGAATGATGCTGGATTTGTCTCAGCTTTCACTGACATGTTGGCATCTGCCTTCAATCTGTTTAGAAGAATAAGCTTCCAGGTTGTTGTCTATTAATAAAATTGCAGCTTTTTTTCCCCATAGCAACAAGAGACTATTGGAAAATATTCTTTTTTCTAACTTTAAGAATTATAGTGTAAAATACCAGTTTGTAGGCTCAATTTTTAATCAAAATGCACATCTAAGTTACCTAGCCTGAAGCCGTAATATAATGTTGCCACACAAATACAAATTCTTCTGAAAAACTACTATAACATAAAAACTGCAGCTCAGATGCAAAATTTCTACCCACCCTCCACCTCTAGTTCAAAAATGGATGTTCACCAACTCTTTTCTGGCTCTTAATAACCCAAAAGACAGTTGTAGGCTGTATTTCCCTTCCTTTTTAATGTTATCTTAGATTTGCTTTTCATAGGACGCAGAAAGAGTGGTGAAACTTGTTGCAGCTAATTTAATTGGACAGGGTACAAGTATAGAATTGCAATCCAGCCCCACTTAGTCTCTTCTCATAACCCTCCCATAGCCTGCATTACACTTGGGAAATAGACCCTGTAATACCAGGCATGTTCTAGCTTCTGCATAGTAGCCTGATCCCCCTCACATCTCTATTTACTGAACCTTCTCTTCTCTTGGGCTTTTGAAGTAGGCGTAACTCTTTCCTGCCTTTGGAAACTCATGCCTGACATTTCCTCTACCTGAAATGCTCTTGGCTAAACTTGGGCTGTCCATGGTCAATGCATGCATCAGGCTTTAGTTTGGTTTATTCCCTCAGACTCCAAGTCTACATCAATGTTTCTATTATACTCGCTCATATATTTTCCAGTTTTAGTATATATATGTGTATATATGTGATTACAAAATGTGATGTCTTATTTGAGATAGTATTTGTTTAAAGACTGACATCCCCATTAAAGTGGAAACTCCATAAGGGAAGGAAAAGAATCTTTCCTACTACATAGTTTGTGCTTCACCTAGAACCATTAATAAACAAAAGGATTCAATACATACTTATTGTGTGAATCATCTGCCTCATAAATAGTTGCTCTGCTAGCTTACCAAAAATTTCTATAAAGAGCTCTATAAAGCAAACTTTTGGTTTAAGATGCAATCAAGGTCAGAGCCAGTCGAGGGTCAACAAAATGCCAAATCGTTATCTTTGAACAACATTGTACTGTAGCTCTCTATGGTTTAGAAATACCTGTTTCTAAATATCATTTATGGACAACATTTTATAATTGTTAGTATAATTATTCACTTTGGCTAATGTGGACCAGCCAAGATCTGATACAATTTATTCTCAAAAAATGGCCTAATTCAATTAGGATTTCACTTTCCATTTACCCATATTATAGCTGTAACTGAGACACTGTCAAAGTGATGTCATTTGCATTCTTCAATAATGAATGCTTCCTTAAAAAAATTAAAATCAAGAGGGTGGAGCCAAGATGGCCGAATAGGAACAGCTCTGGTCTCCAGCTCCCAGCCCCAGCGACACAGAAGACGGGTGATTTCTGCATTTCTGCTTGAGGTACCGGTTTCATCTCACTAGGGAGTGCCTAACAGTGGGTGCAGGACAGTCAGTGAAGCGCACTGTGCACGAGCTGAAGCAGGGCGAGGCATTGCCTCCCTCGGGAAGCGCAAGGGGTCAGGGAGTTCCCTTTCCTAGTCAAAGAAAGGGGAAGCAGACGGCACCTGGAATATCGGGTCAGTCCCATCCTAATACTGCGCTTTTCCAACGGGCCTGGAAAACGGCACACTAGGAGATTGTGTCCCGCACCTGGCTCGGAGGGTCCTATGCCCACAGAGTCTCGCTAATTGCTAGCACAGCAGTCTGAGATCAAGCTGCGAGGCGGCAGCGAGGCTGGGGGAGGGGCGCCCGCCATTGCCCAGGCTTGCTTAGGTAAACAAAGCAGCCGGGAAGCTCGAACTGGGTGGAGCCCACCACAGCTCAAGGAGGCCTGCCTGCCTCTGTAGGCTCCACCTCTGGGGGCAGGGCACAGACAAACAAAAACTCTGCAAGAACTTCCACAGACTTAAATGTCCCTGTCTGACTGACAGCTTTGAAGAGAGTAGTGATTCTCCCAGCACGCAGCTGGAGATCTGAGAATGGTCAGACTGCCTCCTAAAGTGGGTCCCTCACCCCTGAGCAGCCTAACTGGGAGGCACCCCCCCAGTAGGGACAGACTGACACCTCATTCAACCCGGTACTTCTCTGAGACAAAACTTTCAGAGGAACTATCAGACAGCTGAATTTGTGGTCTCACGAAAATCCGCTGTTCTGCAGCCACCGCTGCTGACACCCAGCCAAACAGGGTCTGGAGTGCACCTCTAGTAAACTCCAACAGACCTGCAGCTGAGGGTCCTGTCTGGTAGAAGGAAAACTAACAAACAGAAAGGACATCCACACCAAAAACCCATCTGTACATCACCATCATCAAAGACAAAAAGTAGATAAAACCACAAAGATGGGGAAAAAACAGACCAAAAAAACTGGAAACTCTAAAAAACAGAGCACCTCTCCTCCTCCAAAGGAACGCAGTTCCTCACCAGCAACGGAACAAAGCTGGATGGAGGATGACTTTGATGAGTTGAGAGAAGAAGGCTTCAGATGATCAAACTACTCTGAGCTACGAGAGAAAATTCAAAACAACAGCAAACAAGTTAAAAACTTTGAAAAAAAATTAGAAGAATGGATAACTAGAATAACCAATGGAGAGAAGGGCTTCAAGGAGCTGATGGAGCTGAAAGCCAAGTTTCGAGAACTACGCGAAGATTGCAGAAGCCTCAGTAGCAGATGCCATCAACTGGAAGAAAGGGTATCGCTGATGGAAGATGAAATGAATGAAATGAAGAGAGAAGGGAAGTTTAGAGAAAAAAGGATAAAAAGAAATGAACAAAGCCTCCAAGAAATTTGGGACTATGTGAAAAGACCAAACCTACGTCTGATTGGTGTACCTGAAAATGATGGGGAGAATGGAACCAAGTTGGAAAACACTCTACAAGATATTATCCAGGAGAACTTCCCCAATCTAGCAAGGCAGGCCAGCATTCAGATTCAGGAAATACAGAGAACGCCACAAAGATACTCCTCGAGAAGGGCAACTCCAAGACACATTATTGTCAGATTCACCAAAGTTGAAATGAAAGAAAAAATGTTAAGGGCAGCCAGAGAGAAAGGTCGGGTTACCCACAAAGGGAAGCCCATCAGACTAACAGCTGATCTCTCAGCAGAAACTCTACAAGCCAGAAGAGAGTGGGGGCCAATATTCAACATTCTTAAAGAAAAGAATTTTCAACCCAGAATCTCCTATCCCGCCAAACTAAGCTTCATAAGTGAAGGAGAAATAAAACACTTTACAGACAAGCAAACACTGAGTGATTTTGTCACCACCAGGCCTGCCCTAAAAGAGCTCCTGAAGGAAGCACTAAACATGGAAAGGAACAACCGGTACCAGCCACTGCAAAAACATGCCAAATTGTAAAGACCATCGAGACTAGGAAGAAACTATAGCAACTAATGAGCAAAATAACCAACTAACATCATAATGACAGGATCAGATTCACACATAACAATATTAACGTTAAATGTAAATGGGCTAAATGCTCCAATCAAAAGACACAGACTGGCAAACTGGATAAGGAGTCAGGACCCATCAGTGTGCTGTATTCAGGAAACCCATCTCACGTGCAGAGACACACATAGACTCAAAATAAAGGGATGGAGGAAGATCTATCAAGCAACTGGAAAACAAAAAAAGGCAGGGGTTGCAATCCTAGTCTCTGATAAAATAGACTTTAAACCAACAAAGATCAAAAGAGACAAAGAAGGCCATTACATAATGGTAAAGGGATCAATTCAACAAGAAGAGCTAACTATCCTAAATATATATGCACCCAACACAGGAGCACCCAGATTCATAAAGCAAGTCCTGAGTGACCTACAAAGGGACTTAAACTCCCACACAATAATAATGGGAGATTTTAACACCCCACTGTCAGCATTAGACAGATCAACGAGACAGAAAGTTAACAAAGATATCCAGGAATTGAACTCAGCTCTACATAAAGTGGACCTAATAGACATCTACAGAACTCTCCAGCCCAAGTCAACAGAATATACATTTTTTTCAGCACCACAACACACCTATTCCAAAATTGACCACATGGTTGGAAGTAAAGCTCTCCTCAGCAAATGTAAAAGAACAGAAATTATAACAAACTGTCTCTCAGACCACAGTGCAATCAAACTAGAACTCAGGATTAAGAAACTCACTCAAAACCGCTCTACTACATGGAAACTGAACAACCTGCTCCTGAATGACTATTGGGTACATAATGAAATGAAGGCAGAAATAAAGATGTTCTTTGAAACCAACGAGAACAAAGACACAACATACCAGAATCTCTGGGACACATTCAAAGCAGTGTGTAGAGGGAAATTTATAGCACTAAATGCCCACAAGAGAAAGCAGGAAAGATCCAAAATTGACTCCCTAACATCACAATTAAAAGAACTAGAAAAGCAAGAGCAAACACATTCAAAAGCTAGCAGAAGGCTAGAAATAACTAAGATCAGAGCAGAACTGAAGGAAATAGAGACACAAAAAACCCTTCAAAAAATTAATGAATCCAGGAACTGGTTTTTTGAAAAGATCAACAAAATTGATGGACCGCTAGCAAGACTAATAAAGAAGAAAAGAGAGAAGAATCAAATAGATGCAATAAAAAACGAAAAAGGGGATATCACCACCGATCCCACAGAAATACAATCTACCATCAGAGAATACTACAAACACCTCTATGCAAATAAACTAGAAAATCTAGAAGAAATGGATAAATTCCTCGACAAATACACCCTCCCAAGACTAAACCAGGAAGAAGTTGAATCTCTGAATAGACCAATAACAGGTTCTGAAATTGTGGCAATAATCAATAGCTTACCAACCAAAAAGAGTCCAGGACCTGATGGATTCACAGCTGAATTCTACCAGAGGTACAAGGAGGAACTGGTACCATTCCTTCTGAAACTATTCCAATCGATAGGAAAAGAGGGAACCCTCCCTAACACATTTTATGAAGCCAGCATCATCCTGATACCAAAACCTGGCAGAGACATAACCAAAAAAGAGAATTTCAGACCAATATCCTTGATGAACATTGATGCAAAAATCCTCAATAAAATACTGGCAAACCGAATCCAGCAGCACATCAAAAAGCTTATCCACCATGATCAAGTGGGCTTCATCCCTGGGATGCAAGGCTGGTTCAACATACGCAAATCAATAAATGTAATCCAGCATATAAACAGAACCAAAGACAAAAACCACATGATTATCTCAATAGATGCAGAAAAGGCCTTTGACAAAATTCAACAACCCTTCATGCTAAAAACTCTCAATAAATTAGGTATTGATGGGACGTATCTCAAAATAATAAGAGCTATCTACGACAAACCCACAGCCAATATCATACTTAATGGGCAAAAACTGGAAGCATTCCCTTTGAAAACTGGCACAAGACAGGGATGCCCTCTCTCACCGCTCCTATTCAACATAGTGCTGGAAGTTCTGGCCAGAGCAATCAGGCAGGAGAAGGAAATAAAAGGTATTCAATTAGGAAAAGAGGAAGTCAAATTGTCCCTGTTTGCAGATGACATGACTGTATATCTAGAAAACCCCATTGTCTCAGCCCAAAATCTCCTTAAGCTGATTAGCAACTTCAGCGAAGTCTCAGGATACAAAATTAATGTACAAAAATCACAAGCATTCTTGTACACCAATAACAGACAAACAGAGAGCCAAATCATGAGTGAACTCCCATTCACAATTGCTTCAAAGGGAATAAAATACCTAGGAATCCAACTTACAAGGGATGTGAAGGACCTCTTCAAGGAGAACTACAAACCACTGCTCAATGTAATAAAAGAGGATACAAACAAATGGAAGAACATTCCATGCTCATGGGTTGGAAGAATCAATATCGTGAAAATGGCCATACTGCCCAAGGTAATTTATAGATTCAATGCCATCCGCATCAAGCTACCAATGACTTTCTTCACAGAATTGGAAAAAACTACTTTAAAGTTCATATGGAACCAAAAAAGAGCCCGCATCGCCAAGTCAATCCTAAGCCAAAAGAACAAAGCTGGAGGCATCACGCTACCTGACTTCAAACTCTACTACAAGGCTACAGTAACCAAAACAGCATGGTACTGGTACCACAACAGAGACATAGATCAATGGAACAGAACAGAGCCCTCAGAAATGATGCCGCATAGCTACAACTATCTGATCTTTGACAAACCTGACAAAAACAAGAAATGGGGAAAGGATTCCCTATTTAATAAATGGTGCTGGGAAAACTGGCTAGCCATATGTAGAAAGCTGCAACTGGATCCCTTCCTTTCACCTTATACAAAAATTAATTCAAGATGGATTAAAGACTTATATGTTAGACCTAAAACCATTAAAATCCTACAAGAAAACCTAGGCAATACCATTCAGGACATAGGCGTGGGCAAGGACTGCATGTCTAAAACACCAAAAGCAATGGCAACAAAAGCCAAAATCGACAAATGGGATCTCATTAAACTAAAGAGCTTCTGCACAGCAAAAGAAACTATCATCAGAATGAACAGGCAACCTACAGAATGGGAGAAAATTTTTGCAACCTACTCATCTGACAAAGGGCTAATATCCAGAATCTACAATGAACTCAAACAAATTTACAAGAAAAAAACAAACAACCCCATCAAAAAGTGGGCAGAGGACATGAACAGACACTTCTCAAAAGAAGACATTTATGAAGCCAGAAAACACATGAAGAAATGCTCATCATCACTGGCCATCAGAGAAATGCAAATCAAAATGACAGTGAGATACCATCTCACACCAGTTAGAATGGCCATCATTAAAAAATCAGGAAACAACAGGTGCTGGAGAGGATGTGGAGAAATAGGAACACTTTTACACTGTTGGTGGGACTGTAAACTAGTTCAACCATTGTGGAAGTCAGTGTGGCGATTCCTCAGGGATCTCGAACTAGAAATACCATTTGACCCAGCCATCCCATTACTGGGTATATACCCAAAGGACTATAAATCATGCTGCTATAAAGACACATGCACACGTATGTTTATTGCGGCACTATTCACAATAGCAAAGAGTTGGAACCAACCCAAATGTCCAACAACGATAGACTGGATTAAGAAAATGTGGCACATATACACCATGGAATACTATGCAGCCATAAAAAATGATGAGTTCGTGTCCTTTGTAGGGACATGGATGAAACTGGAAAACATCATTCTCAGTAAACTATCGCAAGGACAAAAAACCAAACACCGCATGTTCTCTCTCATAGGTGGGAATTGAAAATGAGAACTCATGGACACAGGAAGGGGAACATCACACTCTGGGACTGTTGTGGGGTGGGGGGAGGGGGAGGGACAGCATTAGGAGATACACCTAATGCTAAATGACGAGATAATGGGTGCAGGAAATCAACATGGCACATGGATACATATGTAACAAACCTGCACATTGTGCACATGTACCCTAAAACCCTAAAGTATAATAAAAAAAAAAAAATAAATAAAATAAAATAAAATAAAATAAAACAACAACAACAACAACAAAAAATTAAAATCAGATTAGATTTTGTAAGATACTGCTATGACAAAGATAACCACCTAAGTCTTATTTGAATAATAGATTGAGAATATAAGAAAGGCATTGATTTTCAAATCCTGCCATTTGCAACAACATGTGTGAACCTGGAGGACATTGTGCTAAGTGAAATAAGCAGATGCAGAAAGACAATTATTGCATGATCTCACTTATATGTGGAATCCAAAATTGTAAAACTCATCAAAACAGAGAGTAGAATGGTGGTTTACAGGGGATGGGGGAAGGAGAAATGGGGAGATATTGGTCAAAGGGTACAAAATTTCAGTTATGCAGGATGAATAAGTTCTAGAGATCTGATGTACAACAATGTGACTACAGTTGACAATATTGTATTGTGCAATTGGAATTTGCTAAAAGGGTAGTTTTAAGTGTTGTCACCACAAAAAAGAAAGAAAAATCCTAATGATGTGAGCTGATGGATATGTTAATTAACTTCATTATGATGAAAAATATATATATATATATATACACACACATCTAATGAAATAATCACATTGTATACCTTAAATGTATTTAAGTGTCATCTATAACGCAGTAAAGCTGGGAGAAAAAGTTGTAAACACTTCCCAAAAGAGAAATTAAAGTAATAAAATACTTTAATTTTCTACAAATTTTGAATGTTAAATTTAACATTCTAATTCTAAAAAATTACGTGGGTACTTAAAAGATCATCTTAAGATGTTCCTTTCTCTTGAATCACTGTCAGAAAAATCAGCTATCTGCAAGCAGTAAGTTTCCTTGACATAGTTAGAAATTCCAGATTTCAACTTAAAAACTTGAAAATTTTGTAACTTAAAAGAATATTTATAATATAATTATAATCATTTAATATAATAAACACAAACAAGTTTCTAAAGGACTCCAAGTTAATTATAAATATTTGGGGTCACATTCTTAAAATTATTAAAGTGGTTTGGCTGTGTCCCCACCCAAATTTCATCTTGAATTCCCACGTGTTGTAGGAGGGACCTGGTGGGAGGTAATTGAATCATGGGGACAGGTTTTTCCTGTGCTGCTCTCGTGATGGTGTTGTAAGGGGGAGATTCCCTGCCCAATCTCTCTCCTTGCCTGCTGCCCTCCACATAAGACGTGACTTGCTCCTCCTTACCTTCCACCGTGATTGTGAGCTCTCCAGCCACATGGAACTGTAAATACAATTAAACCTCTTTCTTTTACAAATTGCCAGGTATTGGGTATGTCTTTATCAAACAGTGTGAAAATGGACTAATACAAATATAGACTTAATATGGCTCTAAACTACTCCAAGCAATTTGAATTATTAGAAACATTCCCACTGGAACATATAATGTACTTTCCCATCAGAACCCTTTTCTGGTTGTAAACAAATTACACTTTTTATATTTTTTAAGCGTCCAGGAACACTCTAGGGTAGGATCTTGGACCATATATAATTATATTAAGAGTGTGATTACTTACAATAGCATAAAGGTAATTCAAATATGTATTTAGGTCAATGTCCTTTAAAATTATTATCCCCAATATAAATAATAATATCCTTTTTTTAAATAAAAAATGATCTAACATAGTCACATTTCAGTTTCCTACAAGAAAGAAATACAATTAAAGATATCCTTGGGTTTAGCCTCTTTAAGTTACAAAGCTATACATTTTTCTGCAAGAAAATAGACAACTGGATTAAGAATGTAATGGATATTTGATTTCTCTGCATAGTATCTTCCCAGATAAACAATATATAGTGTATAGATCTATGTAATCAATATACATAAAATTAGTTTTTCTGCCTGTAACCACATCGAGTGAAAGTAGAACTAAATCAGAAGACGTTTGGGGATGCTTGGAATTAAATTGTAGTCAACGTGATATACATGAAAGTCACATCACGGAACCCCAAGAGAGAACCTCAGAAAGTCAGCCATCCTCCTGAACAGTTGCAAGTGTTAATTAGAAACCCAGCTACATCTCAAGTGGTCAGTTCTATGGAGTATGCACCATGGTCAGGAGCAGCAAGGAATGGTATTTGAAACATTGATCAGCAATTTTTTTCAAGCAGAGTCATCCCTCGATTGGTACTGTCCCAAGACAATTCCAATAATGTGGAGACTTCACTATTATGAACACTTTAATAATGTTCAGAAAAGAGAAGAAAGGTCAGCACTTCATCAAACCCCCACACACAAGTTGGACCCTCCACTGCCATCCTAGTTTCTGTCCAAAGGACAGGCCTCCCAAGCAATGCTGAAGAGGCCAGCTAGCAGATAAGCAAATAGATAATCAATATTCTTCTCATGTTCTATATAGCCTTTGACTCAGCATGCTTCTATCATTCAGAGTTTATTGAAAGTTAGCTGAAAATTACTGCATGTTTTTCTACCATTTCAAACTAGTGAACTTGGAGAGCATACAGCTTTTAAATTAAATACAAGGGAGACTAGTTTTTGCATAAAAGAAAAAAAATATCCTAACAGGTGTAAGAAAATGGGATTTAGATTAGGATGACAAGTAGATGTTTTATAAAATTTGAATTGACTCACAACAATCAAAGTACAACTAGCAATAGTTTGGGGATTAGCCTTTAAAGATGACAATGGCTGTGTCATGCTGATGTGTACAAGCATCTCCCAAGAATTGACTGGCTTCTGTTTGTTTGGTAAAGATTTCCTACAGGTTACCCCAGTTTAAGCTTGATAGCTTGTTAACATAGAGTTCCTGCCCAAGGGCACCTCACAGACATTTGACGTTGTACTAAATGGCAACATAAAGTGTACATTCTTAGACAGGAAACAGTCTGTTTACCAAATCTTCCTGGTTTCCCACCTTAGGTGCATATTTGCAAACCAAATTTATGACGCATCATGTATTGGTTCACATCTCAGATACCAGGACATGCAGTAGGTGAAAATCAGACATCTGTAAAAAAGATAAGTTTACCTCTAGGTGTAATTTTGCTGTAATTAGTATGTGCTCTGGGAACACTTCTGTCACTTTTCAATACGCTGATAATTCTCAATTAGCATACAATGCAAAATATGCATAGTTACTGGAGAAAGCTTGTATGGCAATGATTTTATGAAAGATAAAATACACCATCACCCCACCTGTTTTAAGAAAAAAATATTGTTTTCAAATACATAAAGGGTTTTTTTTGCATATTACGCATGTTAAAACAGAACATGTCTAGCTCATCCAAGTTTATAATTTTGATTGTTTTTGACTCTAAGTGAAGGTAGACTCTTTGATAGAGATTGGCAATACAATCTCTAATAGACATAGGTCCATGAAAATTCATTATACAAATATACACTCAAAGTATAAGGATTAAATGACCTTCTGTTGGTTGCTTAAAATTTTAATTCATAAAAACTGTCAATATTTTAAAGGAACCTCAGTGTAGCTACATACTTAAAAGAGAGGAAAAGAGGAAATAGCAAAAATACCTCCAATGATTGAGGCAGAAAGATAGCATTTGATTGCTTTGCCTTTGAACTGAAAAATAAGTTTTTAACTATATTTTTATGTTGATATAATTATGGATTTATATGCCATTATAAGAAATAATACAGAAAGGTCCCTAGTTCCCTTACCCGGTTTTCTTGAATTTGGGAAAATTATAGAAAATGTCACAAGCAGGACGTTGGAATTCATATAGTCAAAGATATAGGACAGTTTTATTACCACAATGATCTCTGCTGTTGGCCTTTTATAGCCACACCTATGTCCCTGCCCAAACCTCCAACCTCACCCCTATCCCCTGACAACTACTAATCTCTTCTCGATTTCTAAAATGTTGTCATTTCAATAATGATAGATGAATGGAATCACACAGCATGTAATCTTTTTTTTATTTTTTGGAGACAGAGTCTCTCTCTTTTGCCCAGGCTGGAGTGCAGTGGTGCAATCTCAGTCACTGCAACCTATGCTTCCCAGGTTCAAGTGATTCTCCTGCCTCAGCCTCCTGAATAGCTGGAATTACAGGCGTGTGCCACCATGCCTAATTTTTGTATTTTTAGTAGAGATGGAGTTTCACCATGTTGGCCAGGCTGGTCTCGAACTCCTGACCTCAGGTGATCCATCCCCCTTGGGCTCCAAAAATACTGGGATTACAGGTGTGAGCCATTCCACCCAGCCAGCATGTAATCTTTGAGGAATTAATTTTTTTCAACATAATTTCCTGGAGAATTCAAATTGTTTTGTGTATCCATTGTTCACTTCTTTTTATTGCTAAGTAGTATCTCATGATATTGATGTACCACAGTTTAACCATTTACCATTTGAAGGACATCTGGGTAGTTTCTAGTTTTTGGCTGTTAGAAATAAAGTTGCCAAGAACATTCTTGTGTAGGTTTTTGCATTAAAACAAATATTTATTTATCTGGTATAAAGTCTAAAGAGTGCAAATGCTGGATCCCATGGTAGTTACACATTTAGTTTTTTTTGAGAAACTGCTAAATTATACTCCAAATATTATTTGCCAAAATAGCCGTACTATTTTACATTCTCACCAGCAGTATATGAATAAAACAGTTTCTCTACATCCTCACCAGCATTTGATGTTGTCAGTATTCTTTATTTTAGGCTTCGTGATGTGTAATATTTTACTGTGATCTTTACTTTCCTTAATGGCTAATTATGTTGAATATCTTTCCGTGTGCTTCTTTGCCTTTATCTTTGGCGAAATGTCTGTTTATGTCTTTTGCCCATTTTCTATTATTTTTATTTTTACTGAAGAGTTTTGATAAATCTTTGTATATTCTGGATACTATTCTTTTGTTAAATGAATCTTCTCTTGTTATGTTTCTTGTCTTCTGTGTGCGTCTGTGGTAGGTGGGTGGGGATTTGTCTCTTTATTCTTTTTTTTTTTTTTTTTTTGATTTGGAGTCTTGCTCTGTCGCCCAGGCTGGAGTGCAGTGGCATGATCTCAGCTCACTGCAACCTCCACCTCCTGGGTTCAAGTGATTCTCCTGCCTTAGCCTCCCGAGCAGCTGGGACTACAGATGCATGCCAGTGTGCCCAGCTAATTTTTGTATTTTTAGTAGAGATGGGGTTTCACCATATTGGCCAGGCTAGTCTCTAACTCCTGACCTCGTGATCCACCTGCATTGGCCTCCCATTGTGCTGGGATTACAGGCGTGAGCCACCATGCCTGGCCCAGTCTCTTTATTTTTTAATAGAATTTTAATGCAAAATGTTGCAGAGCAAAAGGTTTTTATTTTGAGAAGGTCCAAGTTTTTTAATGGATAATGCTTTTGATGTCAAAGGTCAACTGTAAGAACTCTTTTTTTTTCTTTCCTTGAGATGGAATCTCTGTCTTCTTGTCTTTGCTTAGCCCTAGATCCGAAAGATTTTTTCTTTTTTTTTTTTTTTTTTTTTTTTGAGATGGAGTTTCACTCTTGTTGTCCAGGCTGGAGTGCAGTGGTGCAATCTCAGCTCACTGAAACCTCCACCTCCTGGGTTCAAGCAATTCTCCTGCCTCGGCCTCTCAAGTAGCTGGATTACAGGCGCCTGCCACCACGCCCGGCTAATTTTTGTATTTTTAGTAGAGATGGTGTTTCACCATGTTGGCCAGGCTGGTCTGGAACTCCTGACCTCAGGCGGGTGATCCACCAGCCTCAGCCACCCAATGTAAGCCACCACACCCAGCCAGATTTTCTCCTACTTTTTTTTAAGCTTTATAGTTTTATGTTTTTACATTTTGAATCTGTGACCCATAAGATTTGAAACTTAGATCAAAATTGATTGATTGATTGGTTGCCTGTAGATGTCCAATTGCTTCAGCACTATTTGTCAAAAGCCTATCCTTCCTCTATTGAATTTCTTTTGTGCTTTTGTCCAAAATTAGTTGCGCCAATTTGTCTGGGTTTATTTCTGTTATCTGTTCTGTTCCATTGATTCATGTGTCTATTCTTCTACTAATACCATACTGTCTTGATTTGTGTAGCTATACAGTAGGACTTAATATTGGATAGAGTGATTCCTCCCACGTTATCCTTTTTTTTCAATATTGTTTTACCTATTCTAGGTTTTGCACTTTGGGGGATAAATTTTAGAATAAATGTATCTATATCTACAAAAAATCTTTATGCATTTTGGTAGAAGTTGCATGAAACCTAAAGATAAATTTGGGTAGAATTGGCATAATTACTACATTGTCTTCCAATACATTGGCATGGTACTTTTCTTCTTTTATTTAGTTTTTTTAATCTCTTTTATCAGCGTTTTGTAAATTATAGCATACATATCCTGTAGAACGAATACAGTCTTGAAGAATGAAATATATTTATGTGTGAATACTTCATTTCCTTTATGTAGATTTTTAATGTAAATATCATTTTTATGTGACTACAGCATTCTCTTGGAAGTTCCCATTACAGCAAACAAAGAACTTAATGAAGAGTTAAAAATGAAAAACAAGCTACTCTTCCAAAAATAGTAGGCAGAAGCTTTGTTTTTTAAAAAGCATAAAATTATACCACTCTTCCTCCAAGGTACTAATTGACTATTGTGTGCCTACTGCCAATTAAGTATTTAAACTTTTGATAGAAGCCTTTTGAAGGCATATATCAAATTATATCAACAGTCAGAATGTCAAGCTGATTGGTTTTCTGGCTCCATGCAGGTTTCTTTGGTTGATCTTATTTTATCCTGACCATTCTGGACTTTGTAAAGCATGATGTTTTAAAGTACATTTGTTCTGGAGTCAGTTGGAAATTATTCTTAGCCCCAGTTCTATTGCCAAGTAGATAATTGACCTCAGCCAATTTATCCTCTTTGATCAGTTTCTCCATCCTTTACATAGGAATGATGACATCACCTTCCTAGGAAAAGAAGATCCTGATTATAACAATTAAAGGTGGTGCTTAGCAAATTAGCATTTAATCATTGGTATAGGTGCCAATTCTTGCTCTTTGAGAATTGAGAATTATCATTCTCATAAACTTATATGAAGTGAAAACTAATTTATATGATGAAAGCTAAAGAGCAGTACAAAATATGATGATATGATGAAACCATCATGAAGGTGAATTACACATTTTTAAGTATGGTTTAATTTTAGGGTTCTAGGAACGTTTTCATTCAAAATGTTTTTCACAATCTTTGATGCAGCTAAACTCCTCCTATTAAATCATTCTATTTCTATTATTTTTCTTCTCCTAAAATGCAAATAGCCCTGAACAAAGTAGACCTTAAAACTTTAGTAGATATAGCAATATTTTGAAATTCCTTTATCAACATTATATATTTATATATGTATATATATATATATGTATAATATGAGAAGAGCTATGGTGATGTTTTTGGAAAATTTCTCAAGAAAAGAAGTTTTGGTTGGAGAGCCTGGATGTTGAGGAACCAGCTAAACAAAGAGAAGAGAGTAAGGCAGGACACAACATTTATTTGCTTATTTTCTTACAAGCTTGATCAAAGTATAAATGACTGGTTCTCAACCCTGGCTGCATTTCAGAATCATCTTGGGAATTAAATGCATACATACTTACATAAACCCACACATACACACACATAGATGCATGCATGCATATCTTTGTCAAAGCCCTACCCAAGATTCTGTTGTGGTTTAATTGCTCTGTGGTGGGGCTTGTGTGACAGTATTTTTCTTCAGTATTTTTTAAACCCTCCACCCTGCCCTGGGATTTCACATACTACTAGGTTTGAAAATCTCCTGTATATAAATTACAGAAGCTGAATGGAATGAAGTGTTTAGATATATTGCAATGCTCTGTGAATTGAGATTCAAAGGAATTGGGTGCTAGTTCCGAACTTTGTGAAAACAATTTGCCTTTCTATATTTTCTCCTTCTCGTTTGGAAAATAAAATAGTTTTATTAGGACAAACGCTACAGATCCTTGTAGTTCTAAAATAAAAATATCATTATTCTAAATACTAAAGTCATGTAACATTTCTCCTTCCTCATGCTATTTAAATCAACATTTGTACATAGACTTAATATGACAGATTCCCCCCTGAAGGAGTATTAGATTAATGGATGGTTGGAGATAGTTTATATATCCCATCCCCAAAGTAAAGCTTTATCAGATATCCTGAAAGAGATCTGGGTACATTAGGGAAAATAACATTTCCATTCCAGATTCAATACTGATCCATCAAATCTGTTCGCCTGCTGTCAGCAGAAGTTAATGCCAGATGCTTGAGAGGCAGGCCGGAACAATCCTGAATGCCACCAGTTAACTGTGCAAAACTCAACTGTGGGAAACAATTCTCTCTGGTTCCTCCAGATACTGTTCAGACATTATGAACTATTAGCTTTAATTACACTTTCAGTAGCGTAGCTATGAGCGCAAGGATCAGCTACGCTCAAATCCAAGTTGTAAAAACCCAGTCACACGGTTAGTTTATGTGCTTGAGTCACAGATAAATGTTCCAGTGTGTTCTAAATAATCCCAAGAAATTATTCTGGATCCTGTGCCAGCTTACTTCCTGCTTCTGGAACGGCAGTGCTTTAATGAATTTCAACTTTTATAAAATGTAGATTTTGATGTTTTGGTTAGGGAACACATCTAAGTAACTTCAGAATGTTGGAGGATGAATGCACGAGACATCTATATATTCTCTTTTAACATAGGTTTTAAAAAATGTTATTTGCAATTTAATCATGAGGCAGGACAGCGTTTTAGCTGCAATGATGGCAGTAGAAGCTATAGTCACTGCCAAGGGTGCTTGTTTTGGCTCCTCTAAGGTAGAAACTAGCTCAGGGCCTGAACAGGCAGCTTCATGAGCGATGGAGGGCCAAACACTCTAAGGCCTAAATCAAATAAAGATCTAGTTAAGTGCCTAATGGACCTCTCAAGCAGATGCAGACAGTTTCAATATGCTAACTATTGTATAAGATTATTAGGTAGAGAGTGCAACATAAAATCTTATTAAGACATAGCACAAGATATGGAAAATGGACAAAGGCAAAAGAAAGGCTTTTCCAAATGTTTTTGGACTATAGTTCAGGCATTCAGCATATGTATATTCTGAGTGACTTTTTTCAAAAAAATTTTCAAAGATAACTTAGATTGAAATTGAATAAAAAGTTCCGTTTTTTTTTTTCAGAGACTCTTAGCTTAGACATCTTACTTTATTTGATCCACAGAAAACAAATTTTTTAAATTTACAGTATCCATCAGTTCAATCTGGTCTTGTGGAAAAATAAACAGCTATTATCTTTTAAAGGTTTCCACCTAGTGGTAAAGTTATTATGAGCAGGAGATAGGACCTCAATGATTAGAGCAGATACAAACACTAACATTAGGCAAGTACTTCAACTTTAATCTTTTGTGAAGTTGAGAACTAGGCTTTAAATACATTCATGATGCTGATAGTAGCAATCTACTTAAACTTTTGTGGGAATAAGGTTACTTTTCTCCTTTAGCTTTACTTACATTGCTGCCTAAATTGCTGTTAGAGATGTCTTAACTCTATGAAATTATAAGCAGTAGTTTGTACGCTTTTTGCAGGCTTCAGAGAAAGATGCAGCATAAAGTAGCAATTTTATTTAAGATTAAAAATAAAAACTGGTTTATGTAGAGTCATCAGATTATTCATAGTGAATAAAGAACATAACCTGCAAGGGAGTGAGGAGGTATAAACACTCGCCATTAACAAACCATATACATTTGCTCAGCCATCTTTTTAGGTCTCAGTTTCATGCTGTGTATAATGAGGGGGTTGTAATTAAATCTGGGGTGACACATTGGTTGCCATGGGCTAATCTGAGTTTTTGGTGTTCACTGCTTAATCTGTACATATTAGAGGAGAGGAAGAATGTGGAAGGGTAAGGGAGGGAGAAAGAGGAGGAAGAGGCAGATAAAGAGCATTTCAAGCTTCTATGCAGAGCAATCATTCTACAGAAGGCCCCAGTCACCATGAGTCCCTTTCCATGCTAGCTGTTTTACTCAGCTACCCATCTGGTCTTTGATGGCATGTGAGGTTGTGTCTCCAATTCTGGATGATTTCTAGAGTGACATCTAGATTAAGCCTATTTCACAGTTTTCTAGGTGTCTTGCAAAATCAACATTAATGGCTAATATTTATTGAGTTATTATGTATCAGACAATGCACATTATCGAATTTCATCCTTACAACCACTCTAAACATCTATCATTTTCCTTTCACCAATGAATGAAGAAACCACGTTTTGTGGAAGTTAAATAATTTGCCTGAAGTCACATAGTCAGAAATTGGCAGAACAGGGATTCTAGTCTAGTACAATCCAGAACTCAAGTACCTAATCTGCCCAGAAGTCTGTTTCACATTCCCAAACTAGAGAATTGGCATTTATATTCTATAGTTGACTGGTCACTCCCTACCTAGCTTCTCAATATATCTTAATTTTGAAGATGCAAGGAAACAAAAAAGAGGTCATCTTTTACTTTGTTACATCTCAGTGCTTCCTAGTGTGATTTATGCAACCAAAACATATTTAGATGAAGATAAGCACAAATAAAAAGGCAGAGAATTGACATAAGTTTTTTCTACTTGATTGTGTTACAACTTCGGTATTGACTTGTGCAACAAAATGTTCAAAAGCATTCAGGATAGAATTTGGAATTTCTCTAAAACAAATGCAGCATTGGGGTGGCACATCATTGTGAATCTGGTCCTGCGATTGTAAGGATGACATTATAGTTTACTACTTGACCAAGGAGTTCCGTTAGTAATATGATGGGATATGAAAAATGTGGGCTTTAAATGTTTACATTATTTAAGACTAACATCTTCTAAATATACATTTAAACATTTTGGGGGACATTATGAGGGAGAAAAGGTAGTGAATAATTAATCTAGATACTTCCAAGGTACAGTTGCATATAAGAATCACAAATCTAATGATTAACATGAAAGAGCATAGAAACTTGCATGTAACGTGAAGTAGTTCAACAAGATACATTGTACTTTAATTGTATTCAATGTGTGTGATTCAGATGGATCAATTGTAAAAAGTAGGGCAACATACTGATTAAAAATTTCATTGTTTTTTCAATAACATTTTACTATGTTGTTTTCATGAGAAAATGCTAAAACTTGCCTTGAAATGCTGATGGTATTCTAGGCATATTCAGGCATCAAAACTCATCGTGCATTTGAAATTTCTCCATGCTCTGTTCTGAATAAACTGGCCACTGGGGTTAACAGTCATCAAGCCAGGACTTTCTGACCTATTGGAAATTTAGATCGTAGCTTATTTTGTACTGCGGCATCCTGTGCTGGTCCTCTAAGGACTCAGCACAAACTGTAGAAAGCAATTACGAGCTTGGAAAGAGATGAAGCCAGAGAGAGCAAGATTAGCTTCTTAAAACTTTTCCTTTTCTCCTTCTTAATATTAATGTTTCCGTCCACAATGAGTTAACAGAATGAGGAAAAGAAAAGTTCCTCCTACTTTGCAAAGTTGAACCTTTTTCTTTCCTTGGTTAGGTGATAGCACTGACACTTCACACAGAGGGCTAATTTACATTTAATGCTTTGGAAATTAATTACAGAGAATAAAGATAATTGTAAGAGTACCCCCATATGCACTTCCAAAAATAAACAAACAAACCACATCATGATTACTAAACAGCCATCTAATGCTTAATTTTATGCACAGTGGGAAGGGCACCAGTAGTCTGGAAAGGGATGGAGGACAGAGAAGAAAGGATACTAATTTGAAATATGTAACAGCAGAGGCAGTTTTATGTGGTAATGACCTGCAGCTTTCCCAGCAGGAGCAGAAGTCCTCAAAGCTTTATGCATGGAGTCCAAGGACGTGCTTACTGGAATTTAGGCCCAGCCAGTCAGCCAAATTACTTAAATAATGATTTAACCAAGTTCGAGACTTTTTCCTGTGCCAGTGGGTGGGTATGCCAGGCATAAGCATATTGCTTTTGCTGTTATGATGAACTGGATATGTCTCGTTCAAACAAAATCTCCTGACTAAATTTACACTTTTCCTTTTATATAGAAGACCAAGATTGATTTGCCTGGAGAAGAAGAATCACAATGCCACCAATATTTATGTTTGATATTGCTCTAGAAAAACTCATATAGAGACATATTCCTTTTAAATGTTGCTCTTTACTTCAATGGGGCAAATAAAACTTCAAATGTTCACCCTGCCAGACATCCCAAATGTCCTCCACCAAAGCTTTTATTGGAATTTTGATGCAGAAAGAGCAACAAGAAAGAGTAGAATAAATTCTGCTCAAAAGTCAGCTAATCAAGTGACCTTCATTCCTTGATTTATCTTTAAAAGTTAAAAACCCTCTTGCTCCTGCATTTAACAACTACTAATTCCACTTGACATTTTAGCCCTCTTTCCTTAAAATGAGCTGCCATTTATTTACTTATTTATTTGTTTATGGATGGTCCGCCCCACTTGAATGCCAGTTTGATGAGGGCAAGGAAATCTGTGGGATATTATGTCTGTAGATACTAGATCAGTGCCTGGCATACAATAGGCACTCAACTATTAATTGAAAGAATAAGCAGACTTAAAATATGTGTACTTTATTTCACAAGATTATCAAATAGAATATAGTCATACACCAACTCTATTTATCTATACATAGGGCATCTCAGTGGCTAGGAGAAGCTTGAGTTTACTTCATCTTTTAAAAATAAAGAAATTCCAAAACCAGTGTAATAAAACATTTAAAATGCACTGAAGTGTTATGTTAATTATTAAAATTAACCATTTAAACTGAAAAAAAATGTAAAAGAGTTTTCATAGGGTATTTCCAAAATTTATAAAACATTGATTGCTAGTTCACTACAGATGATAAGGAAGCAGGACTTTAAAGTTCTCAGAATATCTTCCTTCATTTGTGACAGGATACATTACCTCATTTGTCAGTAGCATCCATAATCTATATTTAAGGATTGTTGTTGATATGAAGTGCAGACCAAATGTCTCTTCTGTATCCCTAATTCTTCATCCCACATCTCCAAACAGGTGCTAGGAACTTTACTGCAGCCCACCTGGCAAATCCTCATGTCACATCACCAGCCTTCAGAAGACACATGGCAAATACTAGTGTAAATTCTGGACATGGGTAGCAGCAGTAAATGCTAAGTTATAGAACTAAAGTAACTGGCTATAGTACCCCGGGAAGTTGGCTTTGAAATGACCATGTCCAACAGCCCTTGTTAAAGTCTCATGCCCAGTTAAAGATAGCACGTGTTGGGTAAGATGGTAAAGTTAATTTTGGAATGTAGTTTTTTTTCAGTGTGTATTAGTTTCCTGTCACTGCTGTCAAAAATTACCACAAACTGGGTGTCTGAAACAAAAGTTTATTCTCTCACAGTTCCGGATGTCAGAAGGGCCGAAGTGATGATATCAGCAGGGCCTCATTCCCTCTAGAGGTTCTAGAAGAGAATCTGTTTTATTCTCTTCCATCTTCTGGTATCTGCCAGCATTCCTTGGCTTGTGGCTACATTACTTCAATCTCTGCCTCCATGGTCATGTTGCCTGAAATTTTCCTCTAGCTCTCTTTTATAAGGGCATCTGTGATTGCAGTGATTGCATTTAGGGCCTACCTAGATAATCCAGAATACTGTCTCAATATTTTTCTATCCTTAAAGGAATCACATCTTCACAGTCCCTTTTTTTTTTTTTGCTATAAAAGGTAACATCCATACATACTATGCATCGGAATGTGGACAACTCTTGGGAGATGGCATTATTCAACCTAGCACAGACTACCATCTGGCCTACAGAGATTCATGTCTGTCCCATATGCCAAATATATTCA
Organism: Nomascus leucogenys; assembly: GCF_006542625.1. Classification (NCBI taxonomy): domain Eukaryota; kingdom Metazoa; phylum Chordata; class Mammalia; order Primates; family Hylobatidae; genus Nomascus; species Nomascus leucogenys. The sequence continues at coordinate 14,079,932 of NC_044382.1, read as the reverse complement.
TCCTGTCCCAACAACCCCAAAAGTCTCAACTCATTAAAGTATTAATGCATCTAAAATTGCAACTAAATAGTATGAGCTCAAAAGTCCCAAATCTCATTATCTAAATAATCTAACTTAGGTATGAGTCAGAGCGTGGGTGTGATCCATCCTGTGGCAAACTTCTCTATCTCTGGATCTGTGAAACTAGGACACAGGTTATCTGCTCCCAGAAATGGTGAGACAGACGTACAATAATAGTTATATACATGTTCAATCCAAAATAGGGAAATGGAAGAAAAAAAAGAGTTGCTACTCCCAAATAATTTCAGAATCCAGCCAGTCTTTATTATATTTCAAGATCTGGAAATAATTCTCTGCAGCTAATTTCTCTGTCTTCCATACCCATCCCTGTGGCCTCAGCATCCACAGCTTGGGCTTAGGGTGCTGCATCTGTGGCTCTGGTCTCTGGTTCATTGGGAGTTCCATTATAACTCTCCCCTGGAGTTACATTGTAACCACCCAACAAGTTCTTTTTGCCCACTGCCTGGATAGAGCCAGCTTATCAAGACAGGAGAATTGCGATAGAAAAAGAGCTTAGTTAACACAGGAGACCCGAGTTTTTTTATTACTCAAATCAGCTTCCCCTAAAATTCTGAGGCTAGGATTTTTCAAGGATAGTTTGGCGGGTGCTGCTGACGGGTTGGGGGTGCAATCATAGGCCCTGTGGAAAATGGGCCTCCTACAGCTGAGCCTGCTTCTGTGTACAGCCACAGGACTGGTTGGTAGGGTTGGGTGGAGCCATCAGTCATCAGAAATGCAAAAATCTGAAAAGGTATCTCAAAAGGCCAACATTAGGTTCTATAGTACTGATGTCACCTGCAGGAGTAATTGAGGAGTTACAAATCTTATGATCTCTGGATAATGGCTGGTAATCATTTATGTCTACAGCTTAGCAGAATTCAGGTTCCTCTCATCCTTCCAACCCAGTGGTCTTTCATTAGCTTTACAATGGCAGTTTAGTTTGGGGGAAGTGCTACTAGCATTTAATCTATAAACAAATGTCTCCCAAAGCTCAGGAATAATCAAGGGAGGTTTACAGGTTAAAGGCAAGTTGGGGGTCGGTTAGATCAGATGTCTTTCACTGTCATAATTTTCTCACTGTTATAATTTTTGCAAACATGGTTTCAGCCTTTCCTTCATTTCATCCTGTCTGTCCCTTTCAGGCCCAGCTGGCAGTCTTTCTGTTGATATAACAATTCTTGAATCCTTGTATGTCACAGGGATTTATGCTGAAATAAATTATTTTACCCCAAAATATATTTCTTTGACATATTTTGAAATGGCTGTCACTTGTCCAGCAGGCAGAAGTGGCCTTGCAGTGCTGTCTTATGTGGGAAAAATTTGCAGCTGTAGAGAATCCCCATTAATGCAGCCATGCCCCATTCCCTTTCTGTGCCTCCCCACCCCCCACCCCCACCCCATGCAGGAGAGATTGAGAGTCTGACACCTTTAAAAGTCTAAAAAGAAACCTTTACCATCTTTTCTCTCTGAGGGTGGCTTCATCTATATAACAAGGCCGCCTTTGGTAGCCAAGCTTCCTGCCAACCAACCATAACCTGTTTTACTGGATCTAAGTCTCCATTCTTTCCATAACTTCAAAATGGTATATAAGTCTCTATAACTCATTGGGATGTTGGGTCTTTATTCTGAAAGTTTCCACATATCCAAGTTACATAAATTTATCTGCCTTTTCTCCTATTAATTAATATGCCTCAGGTCAGTAATTTTTAGAAAACGTTTAGGGGGCCAAGAGCCTATGACCCCAAAATGCCATTAGACAAGAGAGTCTTCCACATAACCTTTTCTGAATAATCTCATCTTCCTGGCTTCTGCTGTGAGAGTAGAGTGGATCAAGTCACATGCTTACTCTCTTCAAAGAGCCATCTGTGTGAGGGAATACTCTGACCTTTTTGATCATTTTGAGTAACTAGTCAATGGTTGTCTACCTACTGTCAATAACAAAAGGTCAAATTCTGTAAAATACTTGAAGGAATTTATTCTGAGCCAAGTATCAGGACCATGACCCTTAACAGAGCCCCAGGAATCCCTGAGAACATTTGTCCAGTGTGGTCAGGCTATAGCTTGGTTTTATACATTTTAGAGAGACATAAGTCATCAATCAATATACGAAAGATAAACATTGGTTCAGTCTGGAAAAGTGGGACAGTTTGAAGTGGAGTGGGAACAGCTTCCAGGTCACAGGTGGGTACAAAGATTTTCTGACTGGCTATGGATTGAAAGAGTTAAGGTATTATTTAAAGACCAAAGGAGTGTCTGGGTTAAGATAAGGGGTTGTGGACACCAAGGTTTTTATTATGTAGATGAAGCATTCAGGTTGCAGGCTTCAGAGAGAATAGATTGTAAATGTTTCTTATCAGACTTAAAAAGGTGCTAGACCTTTACTTAATTCTCTCTTGGATCAGGAAAAAGATGTGGGAAGGGAAACAGAATGTAGATTTTCACAAGAGACAGTTTTGCATGACCATTTCAAAATATGCCAAAGAAATATATTTTGCGACAAAGCACTTAGATTTCTTATAGGGTCTGCTGTCTGTCATGTTGGTATCTTATTGCTACAAAGAGTACATTTTGTCAGTCTTAAGGTCTCTGGTTTTTGTTTGTTTGTTTGTTCGTTTGTTTTGTTTTTGAGACAGAATTTCACTCTTGCTGCCCAGGCTGGAGTGCAGTGGCGTGATCTCAGCTCACTGCAACCTCTACCTCCTGGGTTCAGGCGATTCTTCCGTCTCAGCCTTCTGAGCAGCTGGGATTATAGGCGCATGCCACTATGCCCAGCTAATTTGTGTATTTTTAGTATAGACGGAGTTTCATCATATTGATCAGGCTAGTCTCGAACTCCTGATCTCAGGTGATCCACCCGCCTCAGCCTCCCAAAGTGCTGAAGGTCTCTGTTTTAATGTTAGTGCTGGTCAGTTGTGTCCGCATTCCAAAGGGAGAATATAATGAGGCATGTCTGACCTCCCTCTCCCCTCATGGCCTGAACTAATTTTTCAGTTTAACTTTGGAATGCCCTTGGCCAAAAGGAGGGGTCCATTCAGTTGGATGGGGGGCTTGGAGTTTTATTTTTGGTTTACACTAAACTCTTGGCTTTATATTCAGAACTCATTTTCCTAACAATAAATCTCCTATTTTTAGCATTTTTTGCAATCTGTGTAGGTTGGGAATTTCCCAAATTGTCAAATCCTGCTTCATTTTGGTGTTAACAGTTCTTCCCTGAATCTTTCTCTTTCCCTTCACATTTTACTAAAGGCAGTAAGAAGAAACCAGGGCACACCTTGTATGCTTTTCTTGGAAATGTCCTCAGCTCAGTATCCCAGTTCATCACTTTCAAGTTTCTCTTTCCATTTCCTCTGTGCCCTTACTGGAAACACTATGAACATCTATATTTTCACTAACAGTCTGTTCAAGGCAATCCAGGATTTTTCTGTCATGCACCTCAAAATTATTCCAGCTTCTTCCCATTACGCAGTCCCAAAAGCACTTCTACATTTTTAGGAATTTGTTACAGTAGTCCCCCGCCCCCAATACAGTATCAAAGTCTATTTTAGTTTCCTGTGGCTGCTGTAACAAATTAGCACAAACTCAGTGGCTGGGCGCCGTGGCTCATGCCTGTAATCCCAGCACTTTGGCGATCACGAAGTCAGGACATCGAGACCATCCTGGCTAACACAGTGAATCTCTGTCTCTACTAAAAACACAAAAAATTAGCCGGGCATGGTGGCGGGTGCCTGTAGTCCCAGCTATTTGGGAGGCTGAGGCAGGAGAATGGGGTGAAACTGGGAGGCAGAGCTTGCAGTGAGTCAAGATCATGCCACTGCACTCCAGCTTGGGTGATAGAGCAAGACTCCGTCTCAAAAAAACAAACAAAAAAAGAAATGTATTCTTTCACAGTTCTGGAGCCTAGAAATCTGAAATCAGAATCACTGCACTGAAATCCTGGTGTCAGCACAGCCACACACACACTCTGCATGCTCTCAAAGAGAATCTATTCCTTGTCTCTTTCAGCTTCTGATGAGTGCTGACATGTCTTGCTTGTGGCCACATGGCACCACCCTTTATGGCGAGTTTCTTCAAATCTCTCTCTGCTCCATCTTCACACTGCTGACATTGTAGGTCCCTATCCCTCTTATAAAGGATACCTACTATCACATTTAAGGCCCACCTGGATAATTCAGAGTAGTCTTTGCATTTTAAGATTCTTAATTACATCCACAGAGACCCTGTTTCCGTATAAGGTAACATTGACAGGTTGCAGGAGTTAGGACCTGCTATGTTATTAGGAAAAAAAAAAAAAATCGTAGCATCTGATTTTGCACTCAAAATAACTCAATAGTGTTTAAAAATTTTGTTTCTTTCTCTTCTTAGAAGAGAGCACTTAATCTGTATCCACTCATTCGTTGTCTAATTAGCATGAAATTTTCCCTTTTTCGTCTACTATATTTAGTCCATCAGCATCAGCAAGACTGTCATCAAAATAGACTCTCTCTGCTTGTCCAGTGCTACCTTTCTATCTCAAGCTATGGTTATTTCTCTCCTGAACTTTAGCAGTAACCTCCGAACTGTCGCCCAGCCTTCACTCTTGTCTTCCAACAATTCACTCTCCCCAAAGCAACCAGAATCTTTTAAAATCCCATCAGCTAATGTCATTCCCCTGCTTAACACCATGCACTGGCATCCTATTATACTTTGAATAAAACCTAATGTGTTACCTTTACTTCAAATGTTCCATAAAACCAATGATCTAATAGATTCATTTGTCCCTTCAATGTGGGCTCCTTTTAAAGAGCTAAAATGACCATTCTTATTCACAAAGGAGTCAATATTGTTTGCTAAAATGGAAATTTGTTGCACTTTTAATGATGTCACTTAATTCTGTACTTTACCTTGCCTTAAAAATAATATCTTCAAATGTCCTTTATAAGGTATTTAGAAATACTTGGTTCCAATCACACTTAGACGAACCTTGTGTTTATTGCTCAGTCTGTGATAAATATTTTACTAGTATTAGTTTTTTGTTTTTTTTTTGAGATGGAGTCTCACTCTGTCGCCCAGGCTAGAAGGCAGTGGCGTGATCTTGGCTCACTGCAAGCTCCGCGTCCTGGTTTCACGCCATTCTCCTGCCTCAGCCTCCCAAGTAGCTGGGACTACAGGCGCCCGTCACCACGCCTGGCTGTTTTTTGCATTTTTAGTAGAGTGGGGGTTTCACCGTGTTAGCCAGGATGGTCTCGATCTCCTGACCTCGTGATCTGCCCGCCTTGGCCTCCCAAAGTGCTGGGATTAAAGGCGTGAGCCACCGTGCCCGGCCACTAGTATTAGTTTTGGACCTACCACTGGCTTATCAACTATCTCTTGATAAAGGTGTCACTTAACATTTTCATGGTTGGTCAAAAATCAAGAGTGATTTATTGAATACTTGCAGGGTCTGCTATCTGTCATGTAGCAATTTGGGGGAAAATGTGTGTGTGTATATATATTTATAAAACATATAATATATAAAATTATATTATTTATAAATATAAAATGGAAATAATACAGTATATATTATATATTTGTGTATAATATATACACCTTTATATATATAATATATATTTTTCCCTGGCTTGTTAAAGCATCTCCTTTATTTCATCTTGTCATTCAGTGCCTCAAAATTAAAGATAAAATGTAAATTACCAGCATCTCAAAGTAAAAATGCCAATTTACAAAGGAACTCACAAAAGCCCAGAAAGTTATAGACATCTTTTAGTAGCTAAAAATTTAAAAATTATACCTTTTGCATGTATCATATGGGTAATTATCAGTTTAATACCCATTGTTAGCAAAAGTATGAAAAGTACTTTTCAAGTACTTTTGATACAATGCACTCATAGTGTAAAGTCAGCACGGCACAGCTATGCTGGAAAGTTATTTGTCAAGAATCATCAGTGCTATCAAAACGAGCATACCAACAGGGCCCAGTGGCTTATGCCTGTAATCCCAGAACTTTGGGAGGCTGAGGCGGGCAGATCATCTGAGGTCAGGAGTTTGAGACCAGCCTGGCCAACATGGTGAAACCCCATCTCTACTAAAATACAAAACTTAGCCAGGCACAGTGGCAAACGCCTGTAATCCCCGCTACTCGGGAGGCTGAGACATGAGACTCCCTTGCACCAGGAGGTGGAGTTTGCAGTGAGTGGAGATCGTGCTATTGCCCTGCAGCGTGGGTGACAGCGTGAGACTCTCTCGGAAAAAACAACAACAAAAACAAAAAAAAAAGAGTATACCTTTGAACATAGCTCGCTCTTTTAAACTAATAAAAAAATCAAATATGTGCAAGAAAATTTGTGCATAAAGACATTTGTTATATCATTCTTTACAAGAAGGTGAATTTTTTAAAAATCTGATTAAGTGAATAAATTATGTGATAGCCACATCCCGAAACAGTACATGGCCATTAAAAATCATGATTGAGAAAAACATTTTGTGACACTAACAAATATTCATGATATGTAGTCAGAGCATGTTAAGCACTTGTTAAGTGCCTTATTATTTCAGTTTTTTGAGACATACACATAAGAGCACCACTTCTGGAAGTGAATTAATATACACAAATAATAAATATTGAAGGTATTAATGATGACCTTCATTTTCTTCTTAAAATTATTTCTCTTTTCAAAATTTTAGGTTGACCATGCATTGTTTTTGTAATATACTTGCTGGAGAGAAAACAAAATCTGTGCATTCTAAAAAAAGTTGCTCATGGAAAGATTAAAAGAGGCCCTTATAGGATCAGAGCCCCAGAAACATTCACATAAAAGTAACTGGATGCTCCTTTTTTTTTTTTTTTTGTCTGCAATAGGAGAGGCAGAAAAATAGGTATCTAGAGGCTAGAGACCTTATCAAAGAGCTGATGATCTCTTACTTATTATCTCAATCAATGACACAGAATCAATATTCTTAAAATTCCATAAAATTATGCACAAATGCACACAGAGCTACAGTCAAGTATTATCTATGTTGACAGAATACCACCAGAAAAAATTAATCACATTCAGATTAGACCAAAAATGTTGTCCATTGAACCTTTCATTGAAGGGTGTTTAGAGGTATATATGTGGGGAAGGGAGATGTTAATGACAAAGATAAATAGTTCCTTAATTTGGAGTGTGCTGATAATGTCATACTTAGTATTCATTCTCTGGGGTACAGTAGGGGAAAATCATGCAAATTCATGTGTTTAGAAAGATATCCACATTGCATTTTTGGGTGGCTATTTTGCAACATAAAAACCTTCTGAGTATTAGCTTTTAATAATTTCATATATATTAAACTAATAAAAAATAAACTAATTTCTAAAAATAAAAATGCAGTCTCATAAAAGGAATCATAATCTAAAAAAATTATCTTTTCTTATTTTGTTTCTATACACTTCATTAATCATATTCTATTCCTTTCATCACTGTCTCCCTTTCTCAGAGCCAGAAGTAAAATTATCATCAGTTATCTAGGATCATCAACTAAAAAACTGAACTCAGGTGCTTTCTAGCTCCATGTATTTCTTCAGAGATTATATCTGTGAAAAGGCTCACATCAAATCCAAGAGACGTGGGAAGAAGTTGTCCATTGACTCAAAATTTTGTTTAAATACTTTACTATATACAATGTATATATGTATTAACTTTCCCGATTTGAACATTAGTTTACAGCTAGCATTTGTTTCATTATAACAGCAACCAAAAAACCCAAAATACAACCTAAACAATCATAAGCCCATCTACTCAAATGTATGTTTTCAGCTTGCTTTTATATGAGTAAGAATCTCTACATGGACACATACGTTAGATCTATCATAAACAATTGCAAAGGATTCTGGAATCTAAGTTAGATGATGTATTTTGAATGGCTTCTTCAGTTTTTCTGACATTCTATCCCTCCATGCATTTATCTGTGCTCAGAAGCAATTGACAAATCTATGCAGAACTGTCCTGTAGGTCTTCTACATCCCTATCCCTGTTCACATCCATTATATTTCTGTTATACTAAATAGTATTTACGAGTTGTTCCCTTCACTCCACCTTGCTCAGAGCTCCATTAAAACAGGGAAAAATGCTCTTCATCTTTGTACACTTGAAATCAAGCAAAGTGCCCAGCACATGATAGACTTTAGGGATTCCTAAAGAATAATCAAAGAATGAACAACAATGATATTGATATCTTGAAAATGTTATAGGAAATCAAAATTGTAAATTTCAATGAAGATACCCCAAACAACTCCAGCCAATTACTTGTGAGAATAGCTAATTTTAAATAAGGTCCTCTTTCAGCTTATATTTAAAAAATAAGATTTAAGGTAATATAATTATGAGGAGTATTACAAAGATGTAAAATACATCTCCTATAAATTATTTAAATTAAATTATTTCTTAAAATTAAGGAAATTTTAATATTTACTGAAAGCAGTTATAATTCAATAACTTGATTAAGCAAACTCAGCCTTAGTTTACACTGAGGCAGTAAATTGAAAAAAATACTAATTTTTATATATGTTAAAATTATATTAACTACAGAAGGAAAAATTAGTGTCCTGACCTACATACAAGCTAACTGTTAAAAAATAACACAAATGCATGCATCCATTACTATTCCAGCTTAAAATTTTAATAAAAATGGATAACCAGAGTGAATGTGTGGGTGTGAGTGTAGGTGTATGTCAGATGATGAGGTTTATAGGTGTTGTGTGCACATAGGGAAGTGTGTGAGTGTTTGTGCGTGTTCTCACATGTGTGCTTAGGGTCAGAAATGCATCAAAATATAATTCCGAACTTAATTCTACAATGAAATAAGTAAAGCAATCAATGTATTAATAATTATTTTACTTAACTGTTGTCCCATAAATACACTTGAGAGAGTGATAAAATGTCTGCTTGCATTTAAGCTTAAACACTTCCAACCTTCCATTTCCCTAGGTAATATGGTGTTTTGGCTTATTTGCGAGCATGTAGCCTTCTTTGCTGGAATCCAACCCAAACAAACAGATCCTTGTGCAGTCTGTTGCAGGCTCTTTCATATAAATAGAAGATTAAGAAAAAAATGATGTCTGTCCTGCCAGCGTTGGTAACTTGTGTAGCTAGTTTTCCACTCTACTCTTGAATTCCCTTTTATTGAGACACGATTTGGGGGACTTCATGTGGGCACCTTAAAAGCTACATAGACATTCTGTCAAACACTAACTGTAAAATCTAAGCTTCAATTAATGTCTATCATCAAATTAAGAAATAATGTTAGTTTTCACACTTCAGTTCTCAGCTGAATGCTTTAACTATTCTTATTAGGGGCTCTTAGCACATCGAAAAAGAGATCAGCAAAACAAATGATTAGCTCTGGTCATTTACTAGGCTTCAATGGTAGTTTGATTTGTTAACAATGCATTTCTAATAAATGTAATTGCTGCTTATTTAAGGAGACTAATTTTAGTATAAACACAAAAGTATGAATCTAGGAAACATATATTGTGATTATAGATACAAGTACCCATAGGCATATATAGATATATATTATTTTAAAAATCATCACTTTATAATTCAAGTTGCTAGTTCCATATATTGGTTTCCAAATCCGCTTTTCCACAAACTTTTCTCTCTCTAACGAAAGAAAATGTATGTTCTATTAAAAGAAAACAAATCTTACAAAATACCTAAAATAACTTACAGATTATTAAATAATAACAATTAACTATTTTTCCTAATTGATTTCTGCCATGTTAACCAACAAAAATTCTACACATTAGAGAAATCCCTTATTTTATGAAGTTTTGTTTGTTTGTTTGTGAGACAGAATCTTGCTCCGTCGCCCAGACTGGAGTGCAGTGGTGCGGTCTCGGCCCACTGCAACCTCCACCTCTGGGGTTCAAGCGATTCTCCTGTCTCAGCCTCCCGAGTAGCTGGGACTACAAGTGCGTGCCACCACACCTGGCTAATTTTTGTATTTTTAGTAGAGATGGGGTTTCACTATGTTGGCCAGGCTGGTCTCGAACTCCTGACCTCATGATCCACCCTCCTCAGCCTCCCAAAGTGCTGAGATTACAGGCATGAGCCACCTGTGCCCAGCCTACTTTATGAGTTTTTTAAGTCAGTAAATTGTATATAACATTGCACAATGAATTTACTTTCCAATTAATCTTTGTATTCTAATTGGTCTGATAGGGGAACTAACGCTTTTAACACTACAGGCAGATGCTTACAAAGTCTTTAGAAAATTGACCACTTCATTGTAGTTAAAGTGTATATTGTTTGGAGGCCTACATGGATATGAGATCGCCTTTCATGTTTGGACTTTGGTACTAAGTTGCAGTAGGCCATACTTCCACTGTTAGCCTTAATAGGATTAGTTTGGGTATTATCAAAAGAACAATTAACTCCTGCTGATATGATCACAGATGGTATCAAAGAGTAAGAGGAACTCAATTTTACAGGATCACTCATCTCAGGCTTTTATATTGGTAGTGCCAATAAAAAATGGCTATAAAATTCAATGACAGTATTCCCTGTAACTATTAGTGGTACATCACTCAACTGGTAGTAAATTAAGTGATTTTTTCTAGCTTGCTTAATTCTGAAGTGGGGGGGTCCTGTCTGATTGTCTAATAATACTAACTCTGTGACTCTGGGTATGTTATTAAATTTCTCCGAGGACAGGTTTCTTACCTGCAAAATTGAGACCAATAATAACACACACTCCTGGATGGTTATATGGATTAAATCAGGAAATTCAGGTAAAAGGCATAGCCCCCCTGTTGCTTACATATAAATGTGAGTTCTTATTGTACTCATTTTTATAATGATATCTTTAATGATTTTATGGACTCTGCAGGGAAGCTTTAATAAATATGAACTTAGAAATACTTTGTGTTTTTGATAGATACCATTAGCCCAATTTCCAAAGAAGGTCTATAATTTTAATTATGAAGTGATGATAAATGTTCTTATATGCCTTTCAACTTCAGAGGGATTTTTTTTCCTGCTATTAGTGGAATGTACATCATTTACAGATTAGATTTCTGAGAATAATAGTAAATTATTGTTTTAATATACTGCTATTTCATTTCCCTAATAGTTTCTTTGCTTCAGTTTTCAAGTGATATTATTATAGTTTCCTTTGATTATAGTATCACTTTCTAGTTTGTGGTTAGTGTTCTGCTAGCTTTATAGAATGAATTAAGGATATTTGGGGCTTTCCTATATTCTGACACATTTAAATAGCTTAGAAGTGTTCTATTTCTTGACATTTGTAGAATTTCACAGTGGTATTTTTGAGCAAAGTACAAGGAATTAAAGGGAGAAAATGACTTCTTTTTCTGTTTTTATTTGGTTACTTATATGTTTCATTATGAGTTAGCTTTGGGCATTTATATTTTTTCTAGAAAAACCCAGAGGTAGAGAATTCTAGAAAAACCAAGAAGACCCCTCAAGAAAAGTAGAATTATTCTAGTTATTTGAAGAATCATTCAATCACTTTTAAGGATAGAAAAATAACCTTTAAAAAATTGAGTTATCTTTAAGTTTCACAAATAAATTTTAGACATATTCACAAGTATTACATTTATTTGTTCCTTTCAGACAAATTTCATGAAAAATTGTTTTAAGGACAGGAGACAGAAATGTAGCTAAATTAGATGACTCATCTAAAATCGAATGCCCAGAACTACTTCACATCCAATAGAAGTAGATAGGCTACTATCAAAATACAAAAAACAAAACGAAGGAACAGAGAACAAGCGTTGGTGAGGATGTGGAGAAATTGGGACCCTCCTCTACTGTTAATGGAAATGTAAGATGGTACAACCTCTAGGGATAACAATATGGTGGCTCCTCAAAAAATTAAAAATAGAATTACCATATGATCCAGCAATTTTACTTCTGGGTATACACCCAAAATAATTGAAAGCTGGGCCTTGAAGACACATTTGTACATTTGTTTGTACAAATGACCAGAGCATGATTGAGCCAAGCCAAGGAATATCACTTGAACTAGAACCTTTTGAACTATTCTTGACCACTCTAAGTTGAACAGGGCATATTCCTTCCATGCATAGGCTCTAAGTAAAATTTCTTGAGCTTATTTTTGAATCGTTCTGCCCTTTTGTATATTAAAAAAGAAAATAAAATTTTGAAAAGTTAGCAAATAAGGCCCTAAAGCAACGCATAATAATTTTCCCTCCAAAATAGGTTTCCATCCTATTGAAACATCCTTCTCTGGGAAGCCATGCCTAACTCTTCTAACACTACACTGTGTGCACGTGTTTCCCTTCAACATACCCACCACGTCCTAGTCTTTCTTTATATCTTTCATTTTTCCATATTCTGAATATCTTTTTGTTTCCTCTTCCCCTCTAGAGTGGGAATCTCTGGAGAATAGCCAATAAATAGATAAAAACCTAAGTTTCACCCCCTATTTCTACTCTCATGGAATGGCTTTCAATTGTTTAGTGTTCTGTCTTCACTATTAGTTCATAAGTTTTTCTACACATGCAGCAGAGTTAATAAATATCTGAGGACTTATTGTATGCAAAGTGCTGTGCTGCAATCCATGGAGATAGCAGCATAAAAATTTAAAAAACAAAAGGCCAAAAATTTCTTTACTCACTTAGATTGCATTACAGAGAAGATGGATAATAAACAAGGTAAAGAAATGCAGTCCAGCTCGGGCACAGTGGCTCACATCTGTAATCCCAGCACTTTGGGAGGCTGAGGCAGGCAGATCACTTGAGGCCCGGAGTTTGAGACCAGACTGGCCAACATGGCAAAACCCTGTCTCTACTTAAAAAAAAAAAAAAATAAAGCCAGGCATGGTGGTGCCTACCTATAATCCCAGATACTCAGGAGGCTGAGACGGGAGAATCGCTTGAACCCGGGAGGCAGAGGTTGCAGTAAGCCGAGATCGCACCACTATTCTACAGCCTCGGTAACAAAGCAAGACTCTGCCTCAAAAATAAGTAAATAAAGAAATAAATATAAATAAAAAGAAAATAAATGCTGTACATATTATGTTGCATATGTCATAAGAAAAAAACAAAACAGAGAAGGGGATATAAAGTGTCAGCCTATGTAAAAAAGGGAAAATACTATTATTTCATTATTTTACAGAATTAAATAATTTTTAATTTTATATATATATATGCCTAGCCAAGTAAAAAGACAAAGAGTTCAATAAATAATAGCTGTAGATGATAACTATGACGATGATAAAAGAAAAGAATAGGAGGAGGAAAAGAAGGAAGAGAAAAAAGAAGAGATATATTGTATTTCTTTACAAAACTATCACAAGACTTGAAGCGAATTATCAAAATTGTGATATATTGTTTTAGTACAAACAAATAGATATGGTATGGTGCCTGTACGCGGCTTGCAACTTATGTTGAGGTGATTCCCACTCACATTGGCCCTTGTCCTTGTCAGCCGTCCATGCCACAGTTGGCAGCCAGGGGGCCAAAGAAGCTGTGCCCTCGGGTTGTCCATGATTGGCACCTCTTGATGAGGTAAAGATATCATTCCTAATATATTTATTTTCATGTATCCTTTGATAAAACTGAATGCAGTTCAAATTTTATTAAAACATTTAAAACTTTTTTTTTATTTTTGGAACAGAGTCTTGCTCTGTCACCCAGGCTGGAGTGCAATGGCGCCATCTTGGCTCACTGCAGCCTCTGCCTCCCAGGTTCAAGGGATTCTCCTGCCTCAGCCTCCCAAGTAGCTGGGATTACAGGTGCCCACCACCATGCCTGGCTAATTTTTGTATTTTTAGTAGAGATGGGGTTTCACCATGTTGGTCAGGCTGGTCTCGAACTCCTGACCTCAGGTGATCCACGCACCTTGGCCTCCCAAAGTCCTGGGATTACAGGCATGAGCCACTGCGCCTGGCCTATTAAAAACTTTTTATGTTGTGTGAGTCTGATGGCCAGCTTCTAACTAGAGTTGTGCTTCTTCAGTAATCTGAGTAGGTAAGACTCCCCTTGTGGAAGACAAAGTCTGCAAACTCCAGTGCCCACATGAACCAGGAAGGTAACATAAATAAGAGAATATTTAAACAAAAACTGAAAGGAATGAGAGGGGGAATGGCTGTGGCAGGCTGAATAATGGCCCTTTCTCCCCAGTAAAATCAAGTTAAGGATCTTGAGATTGGGAGATTTTCTTGAATTATCTGGGTAAATTCAATGTAATTGAAAAGATCTTTATAAAAGGAGGCAAGAAGGTCAAAGACAGAGGAGATGTGGTAAAATAATCAGAGGTTGGAGTAATGTTCTTTGAAGATGGAGGAGGGGACCATGAGTCAAGGAACACAGGTGCCCTCTAGAAGCTGAAAGTGGCAAGAAAATAGATTCTCCCCTAAAGCCTCCAGAATGAACACAACACTGCCAAAACTGACTTTAACTGACATCCAGAACTGTAAGGAAGTAAATTCAGCATTTATGTTTTAACAGAAATTCATCTTTTAAAAAACAAAACCCAGGAGGATAGATAAAGGTCATGCATTCAGGATTTAGTCCAGATCGAAGATTTCTGGTTTTCAACTACTGCTAAACTGTGATTTCAAGGAAAACTTTTTTTTTTTTTTTTTTGAGGCAGAGTCTTGCTCTGTCACCAGGCTGGAGTGTGGTGGCGTGATCTCAGCTCACTGCAACTTCTGACTCCCTGGTTCAAGCGATTCTCCTGCCTCAGCCTCCCAAGTAGCTGGGATTACAGGGACATGCCACCATGCCTGGCTAATTTTTGTATTTTTAGTAGTGATGGGGTTTCACCATATTGGCCAGGATGGTCTTGATCTCTTGACATCATGATCCACCTGCCTCAGCCTCCCAAAGTGCTGGGATTACAGGTGTGAGCCACCGTGCCTGGCTGGAAAACATTTTTTTTACAATTTTATTTTAGTGAAAAATGCAATAGGCTCCCGGGGGAAGGGCAGCCACCGTCACTGTAGCTCCAGTAGGCCATTTTCCCCTGCTAGTGCCTGGGAGAATGGACAGTTTGGACTGGGAGGCATTCCTCAGAGTGCAGCACAGTGGCTGTGGCAGATCGTAGCCAGACTGTTTCTTTGTGGGCATGGGGATGTGTAGACCCATCCATCCCTTCTCATCAGCCAAGGCAGGAATTACAGCAACTCCAGCCAGGGGTTTATGAACAGAACTCTGATCTCCCTGGGATGGAGCCCTTGGGGGAAGGGGCAACTGCAGTGTCCAGTTCAGCAGACTTAGTCTTGCCCATCTGCTGGCTCTGAGGAGACTGGGCAGTCCAGATGAGTGGAATTCCCCCAAGTACAGTGCACCCACCCCATCAAGGGGCAGCCAATCTGCTTCTTCAAGCAGCTCCTGATCCTGTGCCTACTGACTAGGTGAGACCCCCCCCAGCAGGGATCTCCAGACATCTCATACAGGAGAGTTCTGGCTGGCATCAGGTTGGTGCCCCTCTGGGACAGAGCTCCCAGAGGAAGGAGCAGGCAGCTATCTTTGCTGTTGTGCAAACTCCACTGGTGATACCTCGAGGTAGTGGAGGGACCCAGGCACACAGGATCTGGAGTGGACCCCCAGCAAGCTGCATCAGACCTGTGGAAGAGGGGCTTGACTGTTAAAAGAAAAACAAAGAAACAGAAAGCAGCAACAACAACAGCATCAACAAAAAGACCCCCAAAAGCCTCATACAAAGGTCAGTAGCTTCAAAGATCAAAAGTAAATAAACCCACGAAGATGCAACACAAAAACACTGAAAATTCAAAAAGCCAGAGTACCTCTTCTCCTCCAGATGATCACAACACCTCTCCAGCAAGGGCATAGAATTGGGCTGAGGTGGACATGGATGAATTGGTAGAAGTAGGCTTCAGAAAGTGGGTAATAATGAACACTGCTGAGCTCAAGGAGTATGTTCTAACCCAGTGCAAAGAAGCTAAGAACCATGGTAAAACATTACAGGAGTTGTTAGTCAGAATAATCAGTTTAGAGAGGAACATAAGTGACCTGATAGAGCTTAAGAACTTCACAACGCAACCACACGTATCAGTAGCCAAGTAGACCAAGTAGAGGAGAGAATCTCAGAGCTTGAAGACTGTCCTGTTGAAGTAAGTTAGGCAGACAAGATTAGAGAAAAGAGAATGAAAATTAATAAACAAAACCTCCAAGAATTATGGAATTATGTAAAAACACCAAACCTACAATTGATTGAGGTACCTGAAAGAGATGAGGACAACAAAACCAAGTTGGAAAATATACATCAGGGTGTCTTCCAGGATAATTTTCCCAACCTAAAAAGACAGGCCAACATTCAAATTCAGGAAATCCAGAGAACCCCAGTAAGATACTCCATGAGAAGATCAACCCCAAGACATATAATCATCAGATTTTCCAAAGTTAAAATGACAGAAAAAATGTTAAGGGCAGCCAGAAAAAAAAGGTGAGGTCTCCTACAGAGGGAAGCCCATCAGACTAACAGCGGATGTCAGTGAAAACAAGCCAGAAGAGATTGGGGGACAATGTTCAACATTCTTAAAGAAACTAATATGCAACCCAAAATTTCATATCTAGCCAAACTAAGCTTCATAAGGGAAGGAGAAATAAAATCCTTTTCAGACAAGCAAATGCTAAAGGAATTCATCACCACCAGGCCTGCTCTGGAAGAGCTCCCGAAGGAAGCACTGAATATGGAAAGGAAAAACCATTACAGCCACTACAAAAACACACTGAAGTGTATAGACCAATGACACTGTGAAGCAACCACATTAACAAGTCTGCTAAATTAACTGGCCAGCATCACATGACAGGATCAAATTCACACATAGCAATATTAACCTTAAATGTAAATGGGCTAAATGCCCCCGATTAAAAGACTCAGAATGGCAAGCTGAATAGAGTCAAGATCCATCAGTGTGCTGTATTCAAGAGACTCATCTCATGTGCAAAGGCACACATAGGCTCAAAATAAAGGGATGGAGGAAAATTCAGCAAGCAAATGGAAAGCAGAAAAAAGCAGGGGTTGTAATCCTAGTTTCTGACAAAACAGACTTTAAACCAACAAAGATCAAAAAAGACGAAGGGCATGACATAACGGCAAAGGGTTCAATTCAACAAGAAGAGTAACTATCCTAAATATATATGCACTCAATACAGGAGCACCTAGATTTATAAAACAATTGCTTAGAGACCTTCAAAGAGACTTAGATTCCCACACAATAATAGTGGAAGTCTTTAGCACCCCACTGTCAATAGTAGACAAATCATCGAGACAGAAAATTAACAAAGATATTCAGGACTTGAACTCAGCTCTGAATCAAGTGGACCTGATAGATATCTACAGAACTCTCCATCCCTAAACAACAGAATATACATTCTTCTAGGTGCCACATGTCACTTACTCTAAAATTGATCACATAATTGGAAGTAAACCACTCCTTAGCAAGTGCAAAAGAACTGAAATCAGAACAGTCTCTCAGACTACAATGCAATTAAATTAGAATTCAAGATTAAGAAACTCACTCAAAACCACACAACTACATGGAAATTGAATAACCTGCTGCTGAATGACTCTGGGTAAATAAAGAAATTAAGGCAGAAATCAAGAAGTTCTTTCAAATGAATGAGAACAAAGAAACAGTATACCAGAATCTCTGGGACACAGCTAAAACAGTGTTAAGAGGGAAATTTATAACACTAAATCCCCATATCAGAAACCTAGAAAGATCTCAAATTGACATCCTCACATCACAACTAAAAGAAATAGAGTACCAAGAGCAAACACAACCCAAAGCTAACAGAAGACAAGAAATAACCTGGATCAGAGTGGAACTGAAAGAGATAGAAATATGAAAAACCCTTCAAAAATTAACAAATCCAGGAGCTGTTTTTTTGAAAAAATTAATAAAATAGAAGACCACTAGCTAGATTAATAAAAAAGAGAGAAGAATCAAATAGACACAATAAAAAATTTTAAAGGGGATAGCATCACAGACTCTACAGAAATACAAACAACCATCAGAGAATTCTATGAATCCCTCTATGCAAATTAACTAGAAAATCTTGAAGACAGGGATAAATTCCTGGACACATACACCCTTCCAAGATTGAATCAGGAGGAAGTTAAATCCCTGAATAGACCAATAACTAGTTCTGAAATCGAGGCAGTAATAAATAGCCTACCAAACAAAAAAAGCCCAAGACAAGAAGGATTTACAGCTGTGTACTACCAGAGGTAAAAAGAGGAGCTAGTACCATTTCTTCTGAAACTATTTCCAACAATTGAAAAGAAGGGACTCCTCCCTAACTCCTTCTGTGAGGCCAGTATCATCCTGATAAGAAAACCTTGCAGAGATACAAAAAAAAAAAAAAAAAAAAGAAAAGAAAAGAAAAGAAAACATCAGGCCAGTATACCTAATGAACATCAATGCAAAAATCCTCAAAAGAAAAACTACTGGCAAACTGAATACAGCATCATATCCAAAAGCTTATCCACCATGATCAAGGTGACTTCATTCCTGGGATGCAAGGCTGGTTCAACATACACAAATCAATAAACGTCACTTATGACATACACAGAACTAAAGACAAAAACCACATGTTTATCTCAATAGATGCAGAAAAGGCCTTTGATAGAATTTAACATCACTTCATGTTAACAACTCTCAATAAAATTGGTATTGAAGAAACATACCTCAAAATAATGAGAACCATTTATGACAAACCCACTGCCAATATCATACTGAATTTCCCTTTGAAAACCGATACAAGACAAGGATGCCTTTTCTCACCACTCCTATTCAACATAGTATTGAAAATTCTGGTCAGGGAAATCAGGCAAGAGAAAGAAAGAAAGGGTATTCAAATATGAAGAGAGGAAGTCAAATTGTCTTTGTTTCCAGATGACATGATTGCATGTCTAGAATACACTATCCTCTTAATCCAAAAGCTTCTTAAGCTGATAAGCAACTTCAACAAAGTCTCAGGATACAAAGTCAGTGTGCAAAAATCACAAGCATTATTATATACCAACAATAGACAAAGCAGATAGCCAAATCATGAATGAAGTTTCATTCACAATTGCTACAAAGACAATAAAATACTTCGGAATGTAACTAACAAGGGAAATGAAGGACCTCTTCAGGGAGAGCTATAAACCACTGCTCAAGGCAATCAGAGAGAACACAATCAAATGGAAAATCATTCCGTGCTCATGGACAGGAAGATTCAATATCGTGAAAATGGTCATATGCCCAAAGTAATTAATAGATTCAGTGTTATTGCCATCAAACTATTGACAGAATTAGAATTCTAATTCTCTAACAGAATAGAGATATCAGAAATAAGACTATATCAGAAATAAGACAATAATCTATTGAATAACCTGCTGCTGAATGACTCTGGGTAAATAAAGAAATTAAGGCAGAAATCAAGAAGTTCTTCCAAATGAATGAGAACAAAGAAACAGTATACCAGAATCTCTGGGATCACAGAAATAGATTCAGTGTTATTGCCATCAAACATTGACAGAATTAGAATTCTAATTCTCTAACAGAATAGAGATATCAGAAATAAGACCACACATCTACAATCATCTGATCTTCGACAAACCTAGCCAAAAAAAGAAAGCAATGGAGAAAGGACTCTCTATTTAATAAATGGTGCTGGGATAACCGGCTAGCCATATGCAGAAAACTGAAACTGGACCCCTTCCTTATACCTTATACAAAAAGAAAACTCAAGATGGATTAAAAACTTAAATGTAGAGCTATAAAACCCATAGAAGAAAATCTAGGCAATACCATACAGGACATAGGCACAGGCAAAGATTTCATGACAAAAACGTGAAAAGCAATTGCAACAAAAGCCAAAATTGAGAAATGGGATCTAATTAAACTAAAGAAATTCTGCACAGCAAAAGAAACTGTCTTCAGAGTGAACAGGCAACCTACAGAATGAGAAAAAAATTTTGCAACCTATCCATCTGATACAGGTCTAGTATCCAGAGTCTACAAAGAACTTAAATTTATGAGAAAAAAAACAACCCCCATTAAAAAGCGGGCAAAGGACATGAACAGACACTTCTCAAAAGAAGACATTTATGCAGCCAACAAACATATGAAAAAAACCCTTAACACTACTGAGCATTAGAGAAATGGAAATCAGAACCACAATGAGATACCATCTCACACCAGTCAGAATGATGTTTATTAAAGTCAAGAAATAACAGATGCTGGCAAGGTTGCAGAGAAATAGGAACACTTTTACACTATTGGTGGGTATGTAATTTAGTTCAGCCATTGTGGAAGACAGTGTGAAAATTCCTCAAAGACCTAGAACCAGAAATACCATTTGACCCAGCAATTCCATTACCCAGTATATACCCAAAGGAATATAAATCATTGTATTTTATATGAACACATATATTGTATATGAACACATACGTTCATTGCAACACTATTCACAAAAGCAAAGACATGGAATCAACCCAAATGTCCATCAATGATAGACTGGATAAAGAAAATGTGGTACATATACA
This sequence comes from Nomascus leucogenys, assembly GCF_006542625.1. NCBI lineage: Eukaryota > Metazoa > Chordata > Mammalia > Primates > Hylobatidae > Nomascus > Nomascus leucogenys. Next base: position 14,059,368 of record NC_044382.1, on the reverse strand, counting down.
CTATGGAATACTGTGCAGCCAAAAAAAGGAATGAGATGATGTCCTTTGCAGGGACATGGAAGGAGCTAGAAGTCATTATCCTCAGCAAACTAAGTAGGAACAGAAAACCAAACACCATATGCTGTCACTCATAAGTCAGAGCTGCACAATGGGATCACATGGACACAGGGAGGGGAACAACACATACTGAGGCCTATCAGGGGCATCAGGGGAGAGAAAGCCTCATGAAAAATAGCTAATGCATGCTGGGCTTAATAATTAGGTACTGGGTTGATAAGTGCAGCAAACCACCATAGCACATGTTTACCTATGTAAGAAACCTGCACACCCTGCATAGGTACCTCAGAACTTAAACATTTTTTAAAAATGCAATAAAAACACCATGTCAAGTATACATAATTTACCCTGTCGTATTAAAATGGTAAAAATAATAATTCTCTCTAATGATAATGCTAATTACTTTTGGGTAAAAAAAGAAAAGAGGAAAGACAATAGGTCAATTCTTTGTCACTCATCATTGGTTTCCACTACTGCAAATTTATGCCTATTTTTAAGAGACGAGCTTCCTAATCAGTTATGATAAAATATGTTAGAAGTTCAGCTTCACAATTAACCATGGTATGTGAGTTTCCTTGATTTTCAGTATGAAATTTGCTTCTACAAATTATAATCAGTATAAATGGAAAGAATCTTATTGGAAGAGAAACATTTAAATTGCTATCTCTCTAAAATACTGATAAAGTAATATTTTTAATATGCATATAGAATCACAGCTGAAATCTAGAATAAATATAGTAAGTCAATTTTTTATTTAATCAATAAAATTATCCAGAAAAGTAGTCAATTTATTAACACTTAACAACCTTATGGTTAAGCTTTTCTCCATATTAAATATTCATCAGGAGCCAGAGTAAAATAATCCTTTGCCTATGTTATAAATAAAGAAGTAAAAAGTGACATAAGAAATTGACAGTTTTTAGCCAGATCTAGTGGTGTGCAAGCAAGCCTGTAGTCCCAGCTACTGGTGGGAGGGTGGGAAGGGTGTGAGGCATGGAAGCTGAGGCAGGAGGAATGCTTGAGCCCAGGAGGATGAGGCTGCAGTGAGCCAAGATCACACCACTGCACTGCAGCCTGGGTGACAGAACAAAGCCCTGTCTCAATAAATAAATAAATAAATAAATTGACAATTTCATCTCAAAAATTTGTAATTATCTTCCAAAACTCCAATACTAATATCTTAAACTGAACAGTGCTAGCTAATATTTAATCAATTTTTCCAATAAATTTAGAGGTCACACTAATTAATAAAGGTAGGTTGGATAAAAACATAAGCCAATCAAGACCAAGATCAGGATTAAACATGAATGGTTCTCTTAGTTCAAGTTAAGACTTCATGACTCGGGGACTTGTATGGAGTAACAGGGACAAGATTTAACATCTTGCCAAAAACAACCAAACAAAGAAAAACAAAATCCAACAGATAAAATATATGAAATAATGGTTTGCAAGACAGCAGGTATCTGGCAACAAGGGACAGCAATTGCTGAAAGCTAAGGAGTAACTCTCATAGGTGTGCCTTACAAGACAGGCTCTGGGAGAAGAGTTGCAAAAGAAAGAACTACAGAGATCTGCAGACAGGACTCTTGCATATTTAGCAAAGTAGTGATCAGTGCATCATTGTAAGGAAAATACGCAAGGCAAGGGAAAGAATCATCTGAAAGTGTTAGTGGGAAGAATACTTAGAGCTTACACAGGGCTGGGAATGTTGCCTGTTTTCACCAGATTTGAAAAACTTCAATTTGCAAATCACTGGATAGAGTATCAGAAGGGTCTTACTAGTGGAGAACTACTATCCCTAGATTAAACACTGCTCTGGTCTTGCAAGTGAATCTTAAAGGCAAGTCCTCAAAAAATGAAACAGTTTCCAAGTAAATGTGTCTCAGATGAAACTCAAAAATACTTACAGAAATACAAAAATATATTCACAAAAATCAGTTTACAATCTCTGGCAGCCGGCCAAAGATTACTAGGCGTATAAAAGCAAAACATGAACCATAATGAGAAGAAAAATCAATAAACTGAAATCAACCCAGAACTATATTATAACAAATTTTATAATTAGAAGACAAAGACATTACAACAGTGATTACAATTGTGTTCTATACGTTCAAAAATTTAAGAGACATGGAAGATGTAAAAATAATCAGATTTCTAGAGATGAAATCTCAAATACCTGAGTTGAAAAATGCCCTGAAAGAGATTAATGACAGATTAAGCATTGCGGAAGAAAAGATTAGTGTATTTAATGAAAAGAGCATCAGGCTAGGTGAAGTGGCTCACACCTATAATCCCAGTACTTTGGGAGGCTGAGGCAGAAGGATCACTTAAACCCAGGAGTTTGAGACTACCCTGGGCAGCATAGCAAGTCCCTGTCTCTACAACAAAATTAAAATGATGGCTAGGAGTGGTGATACACACCTGTGCTTCCAGCTACTCTGGAGGCTGAGGTGAGAGGATAGCTTAAGCCTGGGAGGTTGAGGCTGCAGTGAGCAGTGATTGCGCCACTGCACTCCAGCCAAGCTGACAGGGCGAGACTCCAGCTCAAAAAAAAAAACGAAAAAAAAGAAAAGAGCATCAGTAAATTCTGGGACAAACTCAAATGGCCTTCCCAAGTACAAGAAACGTGAAAACTACATTAGGACATGATATAATCAAATTGATCAATTCAATGATAAAGAGAAAATCACAAAAGAAGCTGGGAGTGAGGAGGAAGACATGTTACCTACAGAGAAACAAAGACACGAATGATGGAACATTTTCAACGTGCTGAAAGAAAAAAGATCTGTCAAACTATAATTCTGTACTCAGCAAATATGTCTTAAAAAATGAAGGTAAAGACTTTCTCAGACATACAAAACTGAAATAATTTATCACCAACACTTGAACAATGTAAGAATTGTTAAAGTAAAAGAAGTGAAAATATGGATCTCTGCAAAAGCGTGAACATTTTAATGTGCAAGATTGAACACCTCTGGTGTTCCAGAGGTGAATGGTACAGCAAATGCTTCAAAGTTAATAAACCAGGCAAGGCTCTTTCAGAAGGTGTTCAAACGAATTTTGTCTGAATCACCATGCACTGAATCCTGCATCCTCTTCTAGTTTACTTGAAGTCTATAATTCATCTCTTCATTCTTCACACTTTTTGTTCTTTTTTATTCTCTAAAGCCTCCAAATGCTCATTTATTTGCTTATCTGTATCACGTGTGATGTGTCCTTCCTCCCCACTGTTTACAATACTCAGCCTGGCCATAGACTTGACTTCAGTCAAAATAAAAATACTCCACTTAACTTTGCTAGGGTGAATGCATACCTTCCTTGTAAGACTATAGAGGAATTAGCTGATTCTCTGTTCTCTAAAATTGAATCAATTTCTGGGTAGAGAATTGAGAAACTAGGAAGTAGATGAAAGAGCTAATGAACCTTGAGAAGCTATAATCCTGTGCTCAGTGTCCTCCTGTCCCTCTGGCCCGATCTGTCTTCTTGGATGTCAATTACACTTTCAAAGACATTTAGGGTTACTCATATGGCTCATAATTGGCATGTGCCTTTAGGTGTTTCCCCAAACTGTGAACAGACCCAAGGCGTGTTTCTGACTACTTGTTATCTGGCCCAGCAGAGATGTGGATTCTCCTATAATTCTCAACTCAGAACATGTTGCTGGATCAACCTGAACATGTCCCAAGGGAAGTATGGTCAGTTTTTATTTTTGCAATCAATATTGGACTGTGAACCACATCCAATTGCTGTGCAAAAGACAATGTGTGATGCATGATCACAGGCTACCTTTTACTTCCAGGCGTCAGTCTTTGGTTGAATAAACTTACATTGTATGAACAGGTAATGTTTGAAGCTTCCAACAAAAATGTATTTGCCTACTTCCAAATCATGCCACTCCCGGACTTATCAACTTGGGTCACAAGACTATCTGGCCTATCCTTTACATTTGAATAAGAGGTCCTCATGGGCTATGTCCCAGTCCTTTCTTTGACTAAGCCTTCATTCACGTTCCAGCTCCAATAGAATTAGAAAGCATTCAGTAATCTGCTTCCAGTTCAACAAGCACTTTAGCAAGATTCCCAAATTTGTCTCCATTATGGCCAGGTGGACCAATTGCTATAGCTTTCCAGCCAGTGGGTTCAGGTTCCAGTGATAGACCTGGAGCCTATGGAAACCATGAATGGAAAAACCTGCTTGCAAGAACACCTGTCTCACAGGTACACCCAAAAGGCTAACCTTGGAGATTCAGTTTGAACCAATTTGAAGGCATTACTTTCAACATTATGTACTCCCTCTGCAACTGTTATTGCTTTTCCTTTTTAAATATATTTTCTTTAAATCAGGATGTTAACATTGTCCATATATTGCAAGAAATTGATAGATCTCCATTTGCATTCAATGACCCTAGTCCTAGACAACTACAAATGTACTTTTTTGTTTCTACAGATTTGACTAATTCTAGAAGTTTTATATAGTGGAATCATACAGTATTGTATTTCCTGATTGATTGCATTCATTTAGCATAATATTTCCAAAGTTTATTTCATATTGTAGTAATTATCCATACTTTAAACTTGTTATGACTGAATAATTTATTGTATGAGTGTACCATATTTTATTTATTCATCAACTGATAGACATTTGTGTTGTTTTCAGCCTTTGACTATTATTACTAGTGCTTCTATAAATATTCACATAAAATTTTTGTGTGGACATATGTTATTATTTTGCAAAGGGCCAGGTAGGATGGAATACACCTAGGAATGGAATAGCCAAGCCTTATGGTAACTACACATTCAGATTTTAGGGACCTATCAGACTGTTTTCCAAAGTGGTGGTACCATTTTACTATTCCCAGTAGCAGTATATGAACGTTTCAGGTTTTCCGCAACCTCACCAATGTTTATTATTATCTGTGTTTTTGATTAGGGCCATTTTAGAGGGTGGATATGAAGTGGTTATCTCATCGTGCCTTTGATTTTTATTTTCCTGATAGCTAATGATGTTGAGCATATTCTCATGTGTTTATTGGCCATTCATATATACTTTTTGAATACCATCTGTTTAGATTATTTGCCCATTTGTTAATTTAATTGTCTTATTATTGAATTATAAGTGTTCTTTACATAATCTGGTTGCAAAGTCCCTTAGCAGATACAAGATTTTTAAATTTATTCCATTCTGCAGGTTGTCTTTTAACTTTGATAATGTCATTTGAAGCACAAAGTATTAATTTTGATGACGTCCAATATTTATTTTTTTTCTCATCACTTGTGTTTTTGTGTTATATCTAAGAAAACTTTGCCTAACACAAGATCACCAGGATTTACTTCAATATATTTTCTAATAGTTTCATAGTTTTAGGTCTTATATTGAGGTCTGTGATCTACTTTGAATTAATTTTTGTATTTGTTGTTACTTTTGATGAGGATGAATCAAACATTTGACCTCACCATTTAATGGACTGTGGAAATACAGCTTTCAAGCTACCCATTGCTTCTTTGAATGCTGGAATAACCTATATTAACTTTCATGTGGAAATACAGGAGTGTCCCCATTTCACGTGACAATCCTAGAAATGTATGACCTTAACTTTTATCCCTTCCCTGTGAACAATATGGAAATTGCTCAGTTTCTGCCTAAAACTCTTACAAATTCCTCTTTAGCCAGGATCAATACAATGTTGCATTCTATCCAAGAACCCTTCTTTCTCCCACCAGTTATTCATAACAATTGCAGATGTATCAGAATATACTCTACAGGTCTTGCTGGACCCCCTGCAGATGGCAGGTCCTGTATATGGTATACCAAGGCCAGGTCATCCACACAAGCAACACCTGGACTTGATGTCCTCAGATGACTGCTAATACCACAGACTCTTCCTCATAAAACAAGGTTGTCAAGATGTCATCCAACTTTTGCATAAAAGAATTTTAATACAAAAATTATCTAGGTGTGGTGGTGCATGACTGAGGTCCCAGCTACTCGGGAGGCAGAGGTGAAGGTGAAGGTGTAAGGATTGCTTGAGCCTGGGAGGTTGAGGCTGCAATAAGCTGTGATCACATCACTGTACTGTAGTCTGGGAGATACAGACCCTGTCTCAAAAAAATCAAAAAAATTTTTTAGAGATAGGGTGTTACTAGAGATGGAGTCTCACTAGGGTGTGGTGGTGTGATCATAGCTCACTGTAACCTTGAACTTCTGGGCTCAAGCAATCCTTCTGCCTCAGACTCTTGAGTAGCTATGACTACAGGCACCACACTTAGTCAATTGTGTGTGTGTGTGTGTGTGTGTGTGTATGTGTATGTGTTTATATAGAGATAGGGGTCTCACTATGTTGCCCAAGCTGGTCTCAAACTCCTGGACTCCAACTCCTAGGCTCAAGTGATTCTCCTGCCTCAGCCACCCAAAGTGCTGGAATTACAGAAATGTGCCACCTCTCCAGCCCAACTTTTGCATTTTGTTTAATATTTTTGCTGTTATTGTTAAGATAGACTTATTAACTTTAAGTGAGTGAATGGTCATGGTAGGACAAAAAAGTGATAACAATGATTTAAAGTCCCTTTTTGCAGTGATAGTTCCTTGGAGATTGGATTCTGTGACATCTTTCTAGAAATTACAGTGTTCCATATAATTAATCTTATAATGATTTTATACTACACCATTAAATCAAGCTTTACCAATATGAAAGGTAGAAGGATAGATGCAATTAAAGGAAGAGTGTGAATGATAGCCTGTGTACATAACTAAATACCTCAGACATCGTGATAAACTAAACATAAGAGGTTTATGGTGCTCTTCCGGTCACTATAAAATATTCCTACAAAAAGTATAGTCATATGGCCCCAGACAACGTGTAAAATGGTATTACCATTGCCTACTTCAAATTCACCATTTATCTAAAGCTGTGTTGGTAGAGGTGGGATGGACAGGAAACTGACACAGCAGAAAATCAAAACAAAAATATGACTGGAAAAGTGAATGAAATTCTACTTCATATACATTTTTTTTTTCAGTGATTTTTGAAGAATGAGACAGATTACAAAAATTTAAAAAACCACAATTCCATTTTATTATTTAATCAGCACTTGAGAGATGAAAGAATTGGTTTCATAATATTGAAATGATCAGTTTGAAAGTAAGAACAAGCAAGAAAATAAAATCTGTTATCCCTCTGGATGATATTATTGCAAATTTATAAAATTACCTATTTCATGAAAGTCATTTGAAGATAAATATTCAAGCCAATAAATTCTTAATGAATGGAAATAAAAGGGGAGAAAACCCTTAACAGGATTTAAAGCTAAACCTTCATTTTGTGAAGGAATGTTACAACAAAAGAAAATCCAAAGTCTACAGTTACTCTTCACATAATTTTTAGTGCAACTATGAAGTAGCAATACCAATATACTAAGATCTAGTGTACTCACTGTAAAAAGATAAAATACTCAAGGTGTTCAATTCTGATTGTTGAAACAGCACTTATTAGTGCTTATGTTGCAAAGAACAACCATCTAAAAATAGATTTATATTTAAGTACATCATATACTATTCAATGTCACAAAAAGTGTATCAATTTGTTTTTAGTTTTCATGTTAAACAAGAATCACTAATAATTCTATAGAAAATGATTCAACAGTATTTTTTCTTGGCAATTTTACAGTGACAGATCTCTATAAACATTATTAAATTATTAAAATTTACCATAGTCACTCTTCTGTGCAATAGCTCTCTAAAGCTTATTTTTCTTGTCTAACTAAAACTTTGTACCCTTTGATCAACATCAATAAGAGTGCACTGTATATTTCAAAATTGCTAAGAGAGTAGATTTCAAATATATTCACCACAAAAAAAGATAAGCATATGAAGTGATGGATTTAATTAGTCTAATCATTCCACATTGCAAACATATATCAAAATATGACATTGTACCCCCAAAATAATAATATGCAATTATTATTTTCAGTGGAAAATAAAGTTTAAAAGCATGTTTTTAAATCATGTTATATCAAATTTAGGCTGCTCTTCCAAAACCATTACCTACAAATCCATGGCAAGGTAGACCACTTGGTAAGGCTTCTAATATTACAGAGCAAGAAACACCTATAGCACGATGCTTTTTGCAAGACTACTACTCTTTTCAAAATGGTATGTAGATTTAAGCCTAATTGCAATTTCCTTCAGGACTAGTCTCATTCTGTATATTTGTTTTAGTTTGTACCTACACAGACATATGTCCTGATAATTTGATATCATATTTATAAAAAACCAAAGCTTTAATATTTTGACATATTTACCAGACATATCATTTCCTTTATTAAAAAGGAGCAATATTGGCCATCATGGTGTCTCACGTCTAAAATCTCAACTCTTTGGGAGGCTGAGACAAGAAGTTCCCTTGAGCTCAGGAGTTTGAGACCAGCGTGGGCAACATGGCGAAATCTCATCTCTACAAAAAATACAAAAAATTAGCCAGGCATGGTGGCACACACCTGTAGTCTCAGCTACTAGGGAGGCAGAGGTGGGAGGATCACTTGAGCCCAGGGGGTTGAGGCTACAGTGAGCTATGATCACACCACTGCACTCCAGCCTGGGCAACAGAGTGAGATCCTATCTCAAGCAAACTGAAAACAGTAATACTGGCTTGCCCAGTGGCTTATGCCTGTATAACGACAGCACTTTGGGAGACCAAGGCAGGAAGATTGGTTGAAGCCAGGGGTTCGAGACCAGCCTGGGCAACAAAACAAGGCCCTGTATCTATCAAAAAAAACCAACAAAAAAACAAAAAAGCAGTATCAAAAATCGATGCTTAGTAAAAATAAAGCACATATTTTCTTATTCTCAACTCACATATTCCCCACTTAGCTCATCAGAAAGTTTTGAAAAGACTTTCATAAAATATTTAAAGCAACAGCTTAAACGTGGAATCATAGCCCCCACTCCACTCTTCATGCTGAGAAATATCAACATCTTCTTAAAATAAGAGACAAGATACTGAAACCTATTGTTTCAAGAAAGGGCATATGTTGATTAATCTCAACGGGTGGCAGGGAAACTCACTAATACTCACTCATAGCTTTAAAACAATTATTTTACATAGCTTTACAACAATTATTCCCAAAGTGGAGGCCTTCAGCATCAGCATCACCTGGGAGCTTGTTAATGATGCAAATTCCTAGGTACCACCACAGACTTACTTAGTCAGACACGCTCAGGGTGGGGTCTAGCAATCTGGTTTAATAGGCTCTGCAGGTGATTCTGTGCAGGCTACAGTTTAGGAATGACTACTTTAAAGCAACTATAGAGAGAATAGGAAGGAAAAAAAAAATCACCCATGCTGGAAATCATGATGTAGAACCAGAAGCTTTAATATCATAAACTAGGCTAGAAATCTTGCTCTAGAACTTTTTAGGAGTATCATATTAGGAACAATACTTCTCTTACATTTCTTATTTATAAAATGGGAGAAGTAAAATATATATTGAACCATTATTTTAGGTACAAAAATAATATGTATAAAAGACATATTGGAGTCTCACCAAGAGTATTAACTGAAGAATATTAAAGCAATAATATTCTTAAACAAAACATAGTTAGATGGTGTTATTAACAACAGTTAGTAATTTTTTCCTAAAGTTTGAATGAAGCTAGCTCCAGCTGTCTTTCACGTGTCCATGTTCAAATATCAGTCAAGCAAATTGTGTTTGATACACAAAATTAGAAGAAGGCAGGTTTCCATCCAGTCACACCAAGAGGCCTACAAATGGTTTACTTATTTAGTAGATTAATCTCTCCATGTTATCCCAGCTAAGAAAGTTTGTTACAAACTTTTTATTCAGCAATTTAAAACTACATTTGAAGTTATTAAAATGTGAATAATAAATATCCATGAAATGGCCTGAGATCAAACAGTTAAAGTATATATGGTTTGGTTTCTCAGAGAAGGCAACAAAAAACAAGAACAAAAACAGCAAAAAATCCCCAAAACACTAAACAATAAAGGGGGCAGTGTTTATGTAGTCTAAGCATCTAGAAGGAAACCAACCCCTAAAGTTTTATTTATTTATTTAGGCTGTATATTTAGGTTTTAAGGATATCATAACATCCCAAAAATGTGTTTTTAAATAGTTTCCATGCCCCAGTTGCCCCTGTTGATTGAAGATCGGCGTGCAGTCTCGGAGATCAGCTACTGTTTTGGCTTTGCTAGACCATGTCCCTTTTCCTCTTCAATCTCTTTAAGTCACACTGCGGGCTGTTAAAGTCTCTAACTCCCTGGGCAGAGAATGCTAACGTGGAGCTGGAGTTTTCCGAAGGAGCTGCCATGATCTGTTGACTTAATGATCTGTTGTTAGTGACACCTGAAGGCTCACGGCAGCCCTGGCCTCGGCTTGCTGCTGCTACAGCCAGCCCATTGAGGATGCAGGTGCCTTGTAAGAGGCACCCAAATCAGCCATTAAGGTCACTTTTATTAGAGGCTTCTACTTACAAAAACAGGGCTCTCAGGGAGCATGATTCAGTCTAGCATGATCCTGACGGCTCAGAAGAGAGTCACACTTTTAAGGAGCAGCCAAGTCTTGTTAGAATTAAAAAAAAAAAAAAAAAAAAAAAAGGAAGGAAAATAATATTGCTCTGTTTTTTCTTTCACAGACTCATATATCCTATTATGCAGAAAATTTAAGAACAATGGTTCCCACCTTACACCTTCATTTCACCCCTCCCCCTGCCGCCCCACTAGTGGTAACTAATTTCAAAGGAAATCAGCACCCCATCTCCATTTTTAGTCAATAAAAATTAATTCCTTTGCAAATGTCACATGTGATTTGCTGAAAAAAGCCATCTGAGCAAAGGCATAACTCTAAAAAGTTTGATAGACTAGAAGTGCATACACTGGTAATGAAAGATAAAGATCTTTCAAAACTCAAGGAGTACCGCTATTCCAGCATAGCCCCATGTGAGACATTTTGCCTATATATTATTTTGCTCCAGACAACTTTATAAGATCTGAAACAAAACAGGGCCTTCTACTATTGTTAGGCACTGGGAGACTTGTTCTAAACTTGTGTCTTCAACTTATGGCTTTTATTTTAGTTAATGGGGTCAAGATACCACACATTCAACTATTTTAAATCTATCTGGAATTTTGACTAATTGTTCTTGCAGCATACCCTAAAGCATTGGAAGAGAACACCATGTTTTTTTTTTCCAATTTTCCCACCATTCTTGATTTGTCACATAAGTAATAGTAATTACTCTGCTTTAATTGATATTAGAAAATACATCATTGCATTTAAATAAAGCAAACCATCACAAAGGGAATTGTAACATACTGATACTATAGGAAAGAAAAATAATAAAACTTGAATAGATATCTTACCTAGAACAACTCAATTTTATAAAGTTGGCAAAAAAACAATGTTTAAAGAACATATAGAGTAGACGTCATTTTTGGTTCAACACAAATAGGTCATTGATCTGGCAAACAGCATTGAAGAAATTAATTACAGTTCAGTCATTAATATATTCATTCATAGAAGAACTCCTTGGTGAGTTAGAGAAAATACTTTTATCCTGCTTGTTTTGTATAATGTGCCACTATATGTGGTATATGTGGATTTGTTTTCCAAGTTCTCTTACTTCCACTAATGGTGCATCTCTTGAAGTATGTTTCAGCCTTCCTTATATCCCATCCTGGACAGCCTTATGCATGGGAGAGGCCAACAAGTTTTTACCCTTTCCAACTTGCACAATGCTTCTTTGGATGAGAATATTTGAAGCAAATTTCTTACCATGTCATTTACTTGCTCAAAAATCTTCACTAGATTCTTGACTCAACAAAATGATACAAAAACTCAATAGCCTGTAATTTAGAACCCTCTGTGATCTGATCTTGACATTATATAAACCTCATTTCATATCCTGCTCTTTATGTCCCTAGGACCAAAACTGCTCTATGGCAGAATCGTTCCTGACCTATCTCCACATAATCTACTTCAACTTAACTAGTTTAGCAGCTTCAATCAAACCATGCTCTCCATTCTTCTCTCTACAATATTTGTCTGACATTCATCATGTGTTCCTCACACACTGGTAGGCTAGTTGCTATTTATACTCCCATTTCATCAGTCATTTAAACAATATGATTACCCAAGAGAGGTTATAACCAAATATATTTATGCAAATTGTTATTATTATAATTATGAAAAATAATTAAATAATAACCAACTGATAAATACAAGTTGAAGATAATTTTTTTCCTATAAAAAGTAAGTTAGATATTTTGGAAATAAACCCAAGTCCCTAAAAATACTGCTGTCATACATATCGGTTGTGACAATATAGCTGTAAAACACTGGGGGAAGATCATAGAAAACTAGAAAGATTCTGCATTTATATTTCTAGTCGAAAATCTTCAAGTTTCACTTCATTTTAAAGAAATTGAAAGTGGGATTCCAAGGTCATGCATTTTGGGTGTGGTTTGTGCAAGGAAGCTGACAATTTAGAGAATGATATGCTACAGTAGTGATGGTAATAATTCTTTGGAAAACAAATTATCGAAAATGCAGACATCATTTATGTAATGACAGAAACAAATCTAAATATGATGCAGAGAAGATTGTAGCAAATCCATTATTTAACAAGAACTTGTTTCTTCCTTTAATTATGAACATTTTCAAACATTATATAGTATGCCTGGTCATTTTTATTGGTATATAATTTACATTCAGAGAAGTGGAAATATCATAAGCTTTATGAATTTCCATAAACTGTACACATCTTTGTAACCAGAAAGAGAGGATTACCAGTTATCCAGAAGGTCCCCCCGTGCCTCCTTTCTATCACTGCCCCCTCATCTTGCATGGGTCACTATTCTATTTAACAGCATAAATTAGCTTTGCTTCTTTTTATAATATGTATACATTGTGTATATTATTTTGTATCTTCTTTCTCATAACATTGTACTTATGAAATGTTTGCTTCATGTAACTATAAAGCATCCAGTTTCATGGCAGCAAAGTATTCTTTGAATCCTCTTAGAGCAAATATCATTCACAATTTACTAAAATAAAAGGGCTTTTCCTTCTTCGTATATATGCCAATTTTGGATTGTGTCACTCAGTTCCATATACCTGGACTACTCTTGCTCTTTTTTTATCCCCAGTCTATTGTAAAAAGGTAATTCGTACAAAGCTATAAGTGTGTCCCTCATAGAAATATAAAATGTGCCATAGATTCATGCAACTTATTAATAAGGGCAACAACAAGATGGTGAAGCTAATTCAAAGAGCATTTGAAGAACCAAATATGTACAGAGATTAAAGGAAAAAACGTTAGAATAAGATTGCTAGGTGAGATTAAAACCTGGAAACGCTTTTGCAGGATAAAAATCAATCTACAAATTAACATGTAACTTCAAAGTCTGGTATCTAAATAATAATAAATGGTATGTCAAACAAAATTGTATCCTCCTATAGATTAAGATAATGAATAATTCTTGGGTGAGCCTGTTGAACATTTTTTCAGCATAACCCTGAAGGAACACACAGATGCCATTTTGCCTTATTTGTTATCCCTTGAGGTCAGTGTTCATGCTACTTCCACTCTGAAGTCTTTCTGATCTCCTAGCTGGAAGTCATCTCTCTGGCCAAGGAGCACTGGTAGTATGTGGAGAATGTACAATATGAAGTTTGTGAATGAATAATGGTAATCTGCCACTTTAGGGGTATATCACTCCTTGAGCAGAAAAGGCTAATTTAGAACATGATTAAATTTTAAATTATAGCTGAAGAAATTGCACTGTAGAAAAGAGATAAATTAGAACACATCATGGTGTGGTTAGCATGTGTATGTTCTTAAAAAGAGCAAATATGCTTTGAGAAATAATTGATTTATAAATAATCTGCTTTTCAACTTCCTTTTGCCCTTTCTCTAAGCTCTACACTATAGAAACATTATCTCTGTAATCCCCCTGCTTCATTCTAGTCTTGTTAAGCAAAGCTACAGGAATCATCTATCTCGAGCTCCATTTTAGCCATCTTTTTTCCTCATCAGAGCTGGGAGGTGCTGTTTGGAAACTCACGTTCAGTCATGGACTTTTTCTGGCCACCATTTTCTTGTTTAGCTCTGTGACCCTCCATGCTGCTTTTCCTATTAATTGCCATCAGGTGCTTGCTACTCACTTCATTGGACTTGTTGGACTTTTATTTCTTATTCTGTCCCTTTCAGTCTTTACAAAAACATTCTCTTCGGCAGAGCTTTCTTAAACATTATTCTTTTTTCTTTAGCTTTTCTAGATCATGCTACTTAAGGGAGAATTTGCATAATGCATCTGTACGTTGAGTTTGATCAGACTTTGCTTTGCTTGTTTTCTCAACTCCTCCCAAGTAGCTAAAAAGTTGATCTTGCTAAGATGGTTTTGAGTTAAGTTATGTATACTCTTGGCCAGACCTCCTTTTCTTACTTCCAACTGGAGTGGATAATGCAAGGTAAGAAGTAGGACGATGCAGTGTAAAACTTACCTCTTTTTCTGGGAACTCTCAACTGAAGTATAAAGGGTAATTGACAAAAAATCTTAAATTCCTTTTTTATGAAATTCCAGGAAAATAATATTTGATGATAGCTCAAATATGTGTTCTTTAGCTGTGTGTGGCTATTTGAATTAAAATGTAAATTTAAATGCATTAAAAGTAAATAAAATTTCGTCTGGCACGGTGGCTCACACCTGTAATCCCAGCACTTTGGGAGGCCGAGGTGGGTGGTTCACGAGGACAACAGATTGAAACCATCCTGGCCAACATGGTGAAACCCCGTCTCTACTAAAAATATAAAAATTAGCTGGATGTGGTGGTGTGTGCCTTTAGTCCCAGCTACTCAGAAGGCTGAGGCAGGAGAATTGCTTGAACCGGGAGGCAGAGGTTGCAGTGAGCTGAGATCATGCCACTGCACTCCAGGCCGGCGACAGAGCGAGACTCCGTCTCAAAAAAAAAATAAATAAATAAATAAAAGTAAATAAAATTCAAAATTCATTTCATCAATCACTTTAGCCACGTTTCTAGTGCTCAATAGCCACATATAGTTACTATGTTGAACACTGAAAATATAGAATATTTCTAACATCATAGGAAGTTCTGTTGGACAGAATTGACCCAAAGTACGTGGTAGCTATTGAATGCAAATGTGCAGACTAGTGACTTCTGTTTCATTTTCAGCTAAAGTGCTTCTTCCTTTCACAGAATTTTACTTACCTGACTCCACTAAGGATTGGTACTATCTAAGGGGCTTATAAATGTGTTGGAAGACACAGAGCCCAGTGAAATTTTCAAGTGTGCAGATGAAACTAAGCTCTTCTGGGACTGGAAATGCCAAATTGAAAAACTACGCCTGAAGGCTTTATGAGGGGGCAGACATGCATCAGATGAGCTTCTTTTCAAGCAAGTACAATGTGACAAAGTTAGGTGGAAATGATTGCAGCCTTATGGGATACTGGATTTGGTTTTCCTGGTTAACAATTGATAGAACAATATCAAGTTCATTATGTAGTATTTCCTAAAATATAAAATATTGTTATCGCTCAAAATAGTAAAAATAAATTTGAGTGAAATGATGCAGTTATTTTCTACTTGTGTGTGATATTTAATGCATAAGTATCTGTGCAAGTATAACCTAACAGAGGTGGATGTTTTAACTTGTTTTAATAAGTTAGTATTAATTTCCAAAATAGAAGTGGAAGAAAAGGCAAAACGTAGAAGCATAAAGGAGTGAAGAGTGTTGTTTGAAAGAAAAATAGTAGTTCTTTGTGGTTGAAGCAAAAGTCCAGGGCATGATATAGTTTTAGAAATGAGTGCCAAGCCTTATTGCAAAAGTCGTGGTAAAATGCATATCGAGTAGGTGAAGAAAACCACCAAAATAAGTTATTCAAACCGCAGAAGAATAACATAATCTAATGAGTATTTTAGAAAGATAAATGATATAGTTTGGATCTTTGTCCTCTCCAAATCTCGTGTTGAAATGTGATCCCCCGTGTTGGAGGTGGGGCCTGGTGGAAGGTGTTTGGGTCGTGGGGGCAAATCCTTCATGAATGGGTTGATGCTCACTCCATGGTAATGAGTGAGTTCCCACTTTCTTAGTTCACATGAGAGCTGGCTATAAAAGGAGTCTGGCTCTTCCTCCTCTCTCTCTTACTCCCTCTCTCGCCACATGACATGCCTGCTTCTGCTTCACCTTCCACCATGATTGTAAGTTTCCTGAGGCTCACCAGAAGCCAGGCAGATGCTGGTGCCACGGCCTGCAGAACTGTGAACCAAATAAACAATGTTTCTTTATAAATTACCCAGCCTTAGGTATTCGTTTATAGCAATGCAAAACAGACAGATATAGGAACTCTAGCAGCAATGTAGATTAATAGTTCTAAAAGGGGGTGCTTTTGTCTCCCAGGGGACAGTTGACCATTTCTAGAGTAGCATTGGTTGTCATGAGAGATTAGGGGTCAGGGAGCCAATGTTACCTACTAGGTAGAGTTTAGGGGTGCTTCTAAACTTCTTATAATGTAAAAGAAAATTCCCACAACAAAGAAATACGCAGTCCCAAATGTTGATGTTGCCAAGGTTGAAAAACCTTGATGCAGACAATAAATTTAAGAAAGAACATGCCTTAAATAATAAAATCATTTAGGATACTGATACAAAAGTAAATTTAAGAAATGATGAGAGGAGTGATGTTATATTAATATGTTTACTGTTCTTAAATTTATAAAGACAGAATATTGACAAGGAGGAATATAGAGTTAATCCAATTTTCTAAATAGAATGAAAAGAAACCCATTCCCTATTTGTATGTTTTGTACAACTTATACAATTATTTACTCATAAATTTATATAAACAAAAGAAAATTCAAGAAGGATATATACTGCATTGCAAGTAAAATTAATGGGAAAATATATAAACCAACATAGCTGGGTCTTTTTTATTATACAGAGAAAAGGGAGAAATTCCATGATTTTCTAGAGAGAATATAGAGTTCCTGAAAAGTGCAAAAGAAATTTTCCCATATAACATTAAATTCCATTGGCATTTTAGGGGGAAGTGGTCAACCAGCATTTCATGACAAAACAAGATGTCTTTCGTGGGCAAAGGCAGTAGAAATACTTTCAAATTTCACAATGCTCAAAATATACATGAACAACCTACAGTTATTGTAAAGATTACTTAAAGATGTTAAACATGGTAAATCATAAAATTTAAAGAACTTAGTGTATAAAGTTCTCTTTTGCTATTTGGTAAATTCAGGAATAAAATTCGATCTTTTCTTTTGGCCATGTAAACTGTAAATTCTGTACAAAACTTGACCCTGCTATTATTACCTCATCTATATATTGTGTTTCCTTCTACTTTCCAGGGGTCAGCACATCCTGCACTTTATATAAGATCTCTTTTTCAGTTTGGTTGCTTAAAATGATAATTGTTCCTATTCTGTTGGAATGCTTACTAAAAATGGCTAGGCAATTGACTAGTTGGGTCATTGCCTGGAATAATTGCCCAGCAAAGTTTCATTATATATTGTTTCTATATTCTTGTCTTCATAAGATAGGATTCCCACAAAGAAATATTGCAGCAATTATAATTATACTTAGGCAGTGCACTTGTGTATATTAAAAAAAACAAGTCTCTGAATTTTATTCAATTATGAAAGATGAATAAAAAATTATTTCCCTTCAAGTTCTACTTTAATTAGTAATTCCTGTTCCTTTTCTGGAAACAAAAAAACATATTCTTGTATAAGGCTCCTCCAGAGGTTTCACAAAAATTATAATGAAAACATTTAAATATGATATGGAAGAGACAGTGAAGCATTTAAAATATATATGGAAACGCCACTGGCATTTATTATGTTTTTAAAACCTGAATTATTTTTTATTTATTTGGAATACTTCATGAGATTTTGGCAGAATTTTTTAACATGTATATTCTGGAATTTTCAGTTACTTTACATAAATGATGATTAAAGTCACTTTGAAATATTTTTTAAAAAGAATTGCACATACAAACTTGGGAAACAAAGCTATATCCCTGTGCATTAAGCCAAGAATACACAATCTATCCTAGGTTTTTCAAACAATTAATTTTTTTTTTTTTTTTGAGATGAAGTCTCGCTTTGTCTCACAGACTGGAGTGCAGTGGCGCGATCTTGGCTCACTACAGCCTCCGCCTCCCAGGTTCAAACAATTCTCCTGTCTCACCCTCCCAAGTAGCTGGGATTATAGGTGCCCACCACCACGCCCGGGTAATTTTTGTATTTTAGTAGAGATGGGGTTTCACCATGTTGGCCAGGCTGGTCTCGAACTCCTGACCTTGTGATCCACCCTCCTTGGCCTCCCAAAGTGCTGGGATTACAGGCATGAGCCACTGCGCCTTGTTGAGTTAATTTTGTAATGGTCAATACGTTCTAGGGATTCAGGCTTGCTTTTCTTGTTTGTTTTAATGGTCAAGAAAGACGCTTAGAACACTTACTTTCAATTTTTCCAGGCAAAAATTACCCCAGCTATGCACTACAGCAAAGTTACTAGTATATCCTGGTCTCAGGTAGGCCAAAAACATTTTTAAAAGCTTTCTATTGAAGTAAAATATGTGTACAAAACTGCACATGTAGGAGTACAATTTGATAAATTTTCATTAACTGACTATTGATTATGCCAGTGTAACTAGCGCCCAGATCGAGAAATCATCACCAGTACCCCAGTAAACCCTCTTCAATTTTCCCCAAAGTTAGTCCATTATCCTAACATCTTAAAGCATAGAATACTTTTTTATATTATTTTATATAAAAATTGCATAATACAGCATGTTCACTTCTGTCCGACTTTAGCTCAACAGTGTTTGCGTAATTCATTCCTATTGTTACCTGTATTTGTAGACAGTGATTACCATTGTGGTACAGTAATCATTATGTGAAATACCTCAGTTTATCCTATCATTGGTGGAGGTTTGAGTGATATTTAGGTTTTAGCTATTACAAATTAGTAATATTGTATTACATGATTTTTTGGTAAACATTGGAACACATTTCTGATTAAAATATACCTAAAAATTGAATTCTTGGATCATAGAGATTTTGTATGTTCACATTCAGTAGAAACAGCCAAATTGGTTCCCAAAGGCTATACCCGTTTTCCATGGCTTCCAGCTCTGTTTAAGAACTTCAGTTGCTCAACATCCTCCCCAGCACTCGATAGTCCTATCTTTCTCATTGGCCACTCTGATGATTACTTAGTGGTATTTCATTTTGATCGTAATTTCTGTTTTCCTGATGTCTTTTCATATGTTTTATTAGAAATTTGGATAATCCAGAGAGAGGATATTAATGCAGATAAATGTTTACAAAAGTAATAGATGGGCAGGAAAGGGGAAGAGCAGTTGTTACGCCAGGCCAGGACAGTGTCCCTGCCTGTGTTCTGGGGTGCTTTCCTAGCTAAGCTGCTGTGGTGCATTGCTTCATTTTTTTTTCAACTTTTGTTTTAAGTTCAGGGGTACATATGCAGGACACTCAGGTTTGTTACACAGGTAAATGTGTGCCATTGTGGTTTACTGCAAAGATCATCCCATCACCTAAATATTAAGCTCGGCTTAATATTTAGCTATTCTTCCTGATGCTCTCCCTCCTCCCACTCCTCACCCTCCAACAAGCCCCGGTGTATGTTGTTCCCCCCATGTTTCCACATGTTCTTATCATTCAGCTCCCACTTATAAGTGAGAAAATGCAGTGTTTGGTTTTCTGTTCCTCCATTAGTTTGCTGAGGATAAAGGCTTCCAACTTCATCCATGTCCCTGCAAAGGACATGATCTCATTCTGTTTTATGGCTGCATAGTATTCCATGGTGTATATGTACCACATTTTCCTTATCAGTCGATCATTGATGGGCATTTAGGATGATTCCATGTCTTTGCTATTGTGAATAGTGTTGCAATAAACATATGTGTGCATGTATCTTTATAACAGAATGATTTATATTCCTTTGGGTATATGTCCAGTAATGGGATTGCTGGGTCAAATGGTATTTCTGTCTGTACATTTTTGAGGAATTACCATACTGTCTTCCACAGTGGTTGAACTAATTTACACTCCCACCAACAGTGTAAAAGTATTCCTTTTTCTCCACAACTTCACCAGCATCTGTTGTTTATAGAGTGCACTGCTTCTGAAATGAGGCTGCCTTAACCACTGCTGTTGGGACCTGGAAATGCTGGAGGCTATGCTTTCCTGGTAATTGCCTTTCTGCCAAGTTGAGAGTTGAATACAGAATGCCTCCTGCTTGTGCCTCCTCCCATTGGCTTCCATTTGTAGAACTAATTATGAAAACAAGTCAAGAAATTCTAGGAAATGTCATTTTTAGATTTCCAGGATGCCATTCCTCCCCTCCACTCCCATTGAAAATAAAAGCCTGGAAGGTCAGAAAACAAGCTATATACCAATTGCCTCCATCTGCCCCAGTGCCCTGCACCTTAGCTTTCTAAATATCAAGGAGCAAGGAGGGACATAAGAGCTATGGCCATATAAATCTTCATATATGTCTATCAACATTTTCAGGCAACTGGTTAATCAGTTGCATATTTAAAATAAAGTATTTGCTAAAGTACTTTATAAAAATAAAGTACTTGCTCTCTTGCTTTCAGGATTCTTAAAACTTCTTAGTTATAAGAAATTAGTCATTATTAACTTTATTCACTAAGAATAAAGAAAAGTATACATGAAACATCAGTTAATAATACAGAAAATTGGGAGGCTGAATTGTCACAATAGACAATGAGTCTTAACTGATTTTTCCAAGAGCAGGAGAGGAAAAATGACAGCGAATGTGTTTGAACATGAAATGGGGGTGAGGTTTTTCCTAAAGGGCAGATAATGAGGAAGAGGGAAGAGGAAAAAACATTCTGGTCAAAAGAAGCAATATGAGTAGAATAAATAACATAAGATTCAGCAGTGGCATCTTTATAAAATATTAAGATTCTACCTTACCTTACCTTAAAGTGGGCTTTGGAAGAAGATAGCAGAATCAATTATAATTTTATAACAAGAATCCTGTCAATTTGGAAATCTGGAAACCATGGCAGGAAGAATAAGGAAACTAAGATATTTAGCTCAGAGAAGAGAAACCTAAATGCAATATCTATTAAGTATCATGTTGAAGAAGGCACAAACTTGTTTTGGTTCTTCAAAAAGGAACAAAAGTGGCTGGGCGCAGTGGCTCACACCTGTAATCCCAGCACTTTGGGAGGCCGAGGCGGGCAGATCACAAGGTCAGGAGATCGAGACCATCCTGGCTAACATGGTGAAACACCATCTCTACTAAAAAAATACAAAAAAATTAGCCGGACGTGGTGGCTGGCGCCTGTAGTCCCAGCTACTGGGGAGGCTGAGGCAGGAGAATGGCGTGAACCCGGGAGGCAGAGCTTGCATGAGCTGAGATCACGCCACTGCACTCCAGCCTGGGCGACAGAGCGAGACTCAGTCTCAAAAAAAAAAAAAAAAAAAGGAACAAAAGTTAGAGGCATTAAACTATTAATTCAGTGAAAAAAATTTGTTTAAATCAATGGTTATCTTATAGGGAAACACACTAGCTCATGTAGATATGATGTCTATAGCCATAAATCATTCTCTTAGAAGTTAAATGGCCAACTATATCACAGAAGGGATTTCTGCAATCAAAACAAAGAAGATGACCCAAATACTTCTTTAATCTAAAGAATAATTTGGGATAGATATGGTAGCATTTATCAGGGAACATGAAAGCCAATTAGTTTAGATTTTAGTAACTGATGAATACAATTAGTTTTTCTTACATTCCTGCTCAATGCCAGATACTGTCTAGTGAAATGGTGAATGATATAATTCACTATAATAACCAATTCACTAGAGGAAATTGGGAAAGAAAAAACAAACTCTAGTCTTAGAAGATGCTCCATAAAAAAACAAATCCAAGGTGAAATAGTGTTAAGAAATTCTACATCTACTTACCTTTTTAATATTATTATTTACAGAATATGAAACAGTTTCATGGCTCTGCTATGTCCTTAAGTAAATATACTTGCTTAACCTCTGAATCATCGAGCACCTTCCAAATTTGTCTCAAAAAATCATTTTTTAATCCCTAGAAAACGATTATATCAACATTCTGCAACTGTTACTTGCATACAACTAATTTTTAAAATATACATTGTCATTGTAATCACAATTATTGCCTATAGGAACCTATAGTCTATTAAGGGAAATAGACAGTTATAATACCATATGCAAAGCCATGCTATTGGAGTGAATAGGTGAGGGCTGGGGCAGGAAAGTTCCTGGAGAAGGTTTAATAAAGTAATTCCTGAGTATCCTATAGCTCTGATAATTTACCTAATAAATTAGCCAAACCTATAGGATACTCAGGAATTACTGAGAAAAAGGGAAGGAAAGAAAGTTCTAGACTTGATATTTAAAGTACATTAACACAGACTTGTTCTGCATCTCAGATTTCATTGCAGGGTCACTACAAAGGTCATTGAAACACACAATTATGCAATCTTAGGTGCAGGAAATAAACATAGAGATCCTCTAGTCCAGACACCTTTTATATAATAGCCTAAAGGGAGGCCATCTAACCTCTGTTTAAATGTTTTTAGTCACTGGAAACTATCTCATGAAGCATTTTCCCCCTTATATTAAAATGAAATCACCTTTCCTATAACTTTTACCTGCCCCAGTCTGCATTCTTGAGCTGCACCAAAGAACCTGGACTTTATTACTTTGGGAATATTGAAGTCATTTTCTATCGGTGATGGAATTTAAAATCAGGTCTATTTAATGGAGTTTTCAGTTACTCTGTCCATTCATTTTCAACCAGACATTTCACTGCTTTTAACATGTAAAATATATCTGCACATCTTAAAGTTTTCTTAAAACTACAATATAAATACTGAGTTTTATATAACTTTTTATTTATCAGGGGAGTATTTTGGAAATTTGGTTTTGGCATCTTTTTGCAAAAATGTTAGTTCTTAGGAACATTTTCATAATTCAGCAGGATCCACAGTGTTAATGGACCTGAGCAGCAGGATCCTTGGACCACATACTATAAATACTCCTCAGAGTGCTTGTAATTTCAATTCCAGAGCCTAATGTTGGCTGTAATTCATTTGTTTTTCTTCTCTTATTGAAAGTGATTCCCAGCAGCCTTCTGATTTTGGAAATCTATTGCTTTTGCTCAATTCTAAGTTCATAGTCCAAATTTAAATTAAAGTATGGTAGTGGAAAAAACATGGTAGGAATTCAAAAAAGTACTGGTGAAGAAATAAATATTTTCTATGAGCAAAAGATTCTTTTAAAAGCATTTAAATCACTCAGGGAAAAATTAGAAGTCTTTTTCTTCAGTTTCAATTCAGGCTTCCAGTGCTCAGAATACTAAAACATAAGAAAAATATGTTCTTCTCTTGATTAAAAATAAATAGTTGCAAATTACTCAATAGCTTCACATTTCAATTTAAACATAAGATACATGAAATGCAACTTGATGTTCTATGTGTGTGTATTTAGTTGGCACTGCAAAATTAACATGGATACAATTTTTAAAACACTAACTAAAATTACATTGTACTAGCCTTAAACATAATTAGAATTTTAGATTGGATATATATCACTTCAAGTAAATTTTGTGATTTTATAAGTGAGAAAACTGAAGCCAGTAAAGTTAAATGATCTATATTAGAAGTAGAAAACCACTGACAATTTTCATGTTCTACAGAATGCTTTTTTACTTGGTAATAGAACAGCAGTCTTACAATAAATGTAGAAGTATTTTGACTATTTATATAGTGACAGTAGTCTTATTTGAATAAATACGTTAAGTTCAAGAAAAGGGAGGAATCTAAATTTGAAAATTGAAACTTCTTAAATAGCATATGATGTAATGTTCATTATTTCCAATTTTCATGTTTTTTCTTTTTTTTACCCCCACCAGGGAAATCATCTTTTGGGAACTTATCTAAGAACTTCTTATGGTAAGAATGTTTAATAAAATAATATTTTATAAAAATGATCACATAGCTTTATTGCATGACATCTTTATTTTCAAATAGAATTTCCAATATACACAGAGCTGAGAAAAATATGCACCTTATTCTATTTATGTGATATATCAAATAACAGATACTGAAATGGGGTCACTAAGTATTTGCTGTTTATTTTCACTGAGATTTGAATGTCTGATAATCGATGAAAATGTTAACTTCTTTAAGTAATAATGGTGCCCTTCAACGGGCAAGTGAAAAATAAAGGGTTAAAGGAAGAGACCTCTGAACTCTGGAAGTTCCCCTGACTTCCCCACCAAAGTAGACTGCTCATCTTTTTTTTTTTTTTTTTTTTTTTGAGACCGAGTCTAACTCTGTTGCCCAGGCTGGAGTGCAGTGGTGCAATCTTGGCTCACTGCAACTTCTGCCTCCTGGGTTCAAGTGATTCTCGTGTCTCAGCCTCCCGAGTAGCTGGGACTATAGGCATGAGCCACCACGCCCAGCTAATTTTTGGATTTTTAGTGGAGACGGGATTTTACCATGTTGGCCGGCTGGTCTCAAATTCCTGACCTCAGGTGATCCACTCGCCTCAGCCTCCCAAAGGGCTGGGATTACAAATGTGAGCCAACATGCCCAGCCAGATTGGTCATCTTCTATAGGCACTCTTTCCCCCCCTACTAACCTGTTTTACTTTTTAGAACACATGTTATTAAAATGTTTGTCATCATAAAAAATATTTATTTTGTATTTATACCTCTGTTGCCCATCTTTCCCACTAGAAGGTAACATCTAGGGGAGCCAGATGCTTGCTTATTCGCAAATGGCTGGCCCATAGACATTTGTTAAATGGCTGCATTAAGGATCAATGAAATGATCACCTATGATGTACCAGCCACTAAATCAGGTTGCTTCACTGGCAACATTTCCATTTATCCTCACAGTAAACCTAAGAGGTAGATATCAGCTTCATTTTACAGATAAGGAAACAGATTCAGAGCAGAAAAATTACTTGCTCCAAATTATGTAATTATTAAGAAGATGCTGGAATTTGAATTCTTGTTTAGTAATTCCAAATACTAACACCCCCTTTTTTAAGAGCAAATATCCTAAAATTCAGATTGTTAAAATGATGTGAAGAAAAAATGAACAGGAAACTGATGCAGAGGCCAGAAAGAATATTCAAACACAAATGTTCCATTTTCAAAAAATGACACTGCTCTAGGACCCCTCTGGATATGAGGCTGGATAATTGATTCTCTACTTCCAACTTACTCATGTGCATTTGATACCTCTAACAAAAGGAGTAAATTTTTCACAATTCAATATAACCTAGTTTTAATTATTTAGGTGTTTATTAACAGTTTTGAATCAATGTTTGTCATGTAAATATATAATCAGAAACATCAAGTCTGACAGGGCAAAGGTAAAGAAAAATACATATTTTAATTCTTAAAAGAGTTAGTTCTTAGGTTTTCACACTCTTAATTGGAGATCATATTAACTATATTTTAGGAATTACATTATTTTTTATTAAACTTTTTATTTTGAGATTATTATTGATTCACATGCAGTTGTAAGAAATTAATACAGAGAAACTCCAGGTGCTTTTTACCTGATTTCTCCCAATGTAACGGGTTGGAAATTTATGCTATAAAATGAAAACCAGGCTATTGACATTGATACACTTAATATAAAGAACATTTTCATCACACATGATTCCCTCCCACTGCTCTTTCATAGCCATACCTATGTTCCTATTCCCCTTAACTCCTAGTAATTACTAATCTGTTCTTCCTTTCTAACATACTGTCATTTCAAGAAAATTATATAAATGGAATCACGTGGTATGTTCACGAACAAGATTGGCTTTTCACTCAATATAATTCCTTGAAGATCTACACCAGCAGTCGTTGTATAAATAGTTCATTAATTTTTATTGCTGACTAGTATTTTTTGGTATAGATGGACCTCGGTTAGTTTAACCATTTACCCATTTAAAAACATCTAGGTTGGCCAGGCACAGTGGCTCACACCTGTAATCCCAGCACTTTGGGAGGCTGAGGAGGGCAGATTGCCTGAGCTCAGGAGTTTGAGACCAGCCTGGGTAACATGGCAAAAATACATGTACTAAAAATACAAAAAATTAGCCAGGCATGGTGGTGCATGCCTGTAATCCCAGCTACTCAGGAGGCTGATTAAGGAGAATCTCTTGAACCTGGGAGGCAGAGATTGCAGTGAGCCAAGATCATGCCACTGCACTCCAGCCTGGGCAACAGAGCAAGACTCTGTCTCAAAAGAAATAAATGAAGACATCTAGGTTGTTGTCGATCTTTGGTTATTGTAAATAAAACTGCTCCATTCATAAAACTGAACATCTATGTACAGGGTTTTTTTTTTTTTGTGAACTCAAGTTTTCATTTCTCTGGGAAATGAAAAGTACCATTATATATTTTTTAAATTAGAAAAACAAAAATGTTTTTAAATATTATTCACTGGGGGTACTCAATCACAAGAGTAATTGAATCAAAACAAGAAGAAAAGTTAAAAGGAAGTTAAGTAACTTTTTAATTGATGCATATAAGCATCCTTACTATCATTATTTTAATTATGGCTGGTATATCTCTGAAATTGATAGCCTCATCTTATTTATCTAAGAAATGTCCAATTTCCTCATTATGCTGTCTTCTTCTGCTATATTTTTTTCTTCTTATAAGGACTACATTCATACCTTCTTTTGAATTTTTACTCAAAAATTTTATGTGCTAAGAATTAACTGTTGGCTTATTTTGCCACTGATACATATTGCAGGCAGTACCAGGTTTATATTCATAGATCAACTTGTAAAGGATCAGAGCTGCAATATCTCCCTTAAGAACTAAGGACGCTCTTCTAATTTGCTATGGCATGACATGACAAAGTGTCAGGGTGTGTTTTATAGCATTTATTAATAAGCTACATTTCTCTCATGAGGTGTATTTGCTGGCCTGGCAACTTGCCTCTACTCATCTAAACTTGAACTCTAAGGAAAACAGCATTCTGCCAAATAACCATAGGGAAAGAGAGTGGGTTGTTTTGTTTTGTTTTGTTTTGAGACGGAGTCTCGCTCTTGTCACCCAGGCTGGAGTGCAATGGAACGATCTCAGATACCGCAACCTCTGCCTCCCGGGTTCAAGCAATTCTCCTGCCTCAACCTCCTGAGTAGCTGGGATTACAGGCACCCACCACCATGCCCACCTAATTTTTGTACTTTTAGTAGAGATGGGGTTTCACCATGTTGGGCAGGCTGGTCTTGAACTCCTGACCTTAGGTAATCTGCCCACCTTGGCCTCCCAAAGTGCTGGGATTATAGGTGTGAGCCACTGTGCCTGGCCAGGCAAGAGAGTGTTCTAAATAAACCAAAAGAACAATTAAATACATATATACACACACGAAGAGCTGTGTGTGTACATGTATTTATGTCTCTGTGTGTGTGTGTCTGTGTGTGTGTGTGTATATATATATATATAAAACTGTATGTATGTGTATATATCTACCAGCCATAAAATACTGCTCTATCATAGAAATTCCATGCTGTTGATGGCTAAGACTAGGAGACTAAAAGAAAAGACTATATGTGATGAGTCTTGTAAGAATTGCTAAACTTGTACATGTCTTATTTATATTCAAAAATAAATTGGAAATAGACCATAATATATACACATACCAATTATAGTAGAAAAAAGTTAAATATCTCCCTACCAAATTCTGAAATTTAGATAAAATTCAGAAGTTTCCATACTGCTTGCTATTTTTATACTTATTGGAATCAAGTCAGAGAAAAATAAGGATTTATTCATACATTTAAGAAATATTCATCTTTCACTTTCTTTGTGAAGGCTCTGATCTGAGTGGTGGAAATCAAAGAGAATGAAGTCCTTGCTAATAGAGCTCATAGTCCAGTGGGGGAAGGTAATCCATGCACATGTAAATAAATTAAAAATTGTGAAATATTTTGCTGTGAAGAAAGTGAAATAGTGATAGGATAGAGTGGTTAACAGAACAGGGTGGTGGCTACATTAGCTAGAGTGGCCAGAGAAATCTTCCCAAGGGGCCATATATAAGCAGAGACATGAATGCTGAGCTGGAGCCAGCAATGCAAAAACATCCCAGGAACTAGAATATTCCAGGCAGAAGGAATGGCAAATGCAAAGACTCTCAGATGGAAAGGAGCTAGGACTTTGAAAGACTGGAAAATCTCAATCTGTCTGTCTTAGAAATGAATTGTTTGAATCCCTGACTTTGTGGAGCCAGAGCCTTGCTGGACAGCACTGGCCACCCCACCACTTTGAAATCATTTACTAAATGAACAATGAGAATAGTGTCATAGCAGGAAGAAGATAGCATATATTAAAGAATGACCAAGAAATCAGCAACTGGAAGAACAGAAAACTTGGAGTGCCAAGTGGATGTAAACAGAGAAGCAAAGAAAGTTTGATGTAGGTAAGGGAACTGTTTGGATTTTAGTCTGACTGAACAGTTGAAGGAATAGTAATGGGCTAGTGTGACTGGAGGAATAGGCAAAGGGGAGACTTGTAGGAGAAGAGGTCTTGAGATAAGCCACAGAACCAGACATGGAAAGGATTTAGGGTTTTATTGCTTAATTTAGGTAAACTGCTTTTGTTAGTGAATCATAATGGCTGCAAATATGGACTCTTAAGCCAGGACCCCTAAGACTGAATCTTATTATAACCACTTACCAGCCAGTAACCTTTTTACTGTCATTGTTTAATTTTTACTTCCTAGTCCGTAAAATGGTACTGTTACTGAAACACCAGGGGTTTTGTCTAGGTCCTGCTGCTTGCTGCACAGAAAGCCAATAACTGAGACAATGAGTATTGCCAAGGAAGAAGCTTTAATCAGGTGCTAAGCCAAGGCGATGGGAGATCATTCTCAAATCCATCTCCTGGACTGACTAAAACTAGGCTTTATATAGCAAGGAAGAAATGCAGCAAATGTGTAAAAAAACAAAACAAAACAAAAAAGAGAGAAAAAAAAAAAACAGGAACTAGGGAAAGGCAAGGAAGCAATGATGATGAATGAGGGGTCCAACATTTCATTTTCTGGATGTGGTAATCTGGTGAGTTTCAATTCATCGATACCTTTTTTCAGATGCCTGAAGGTCATTTCCTGAGGAAGAAACTAGATAAAACAAACGTAAAGTTCAAGCTTTAAGACCCGAAAGGTCAATTTCTATGTTCATTCAAAAAATTATCTATAAGACTGTTGGGTCAGCTTCAATATTTGAACTTTTACCTCATATGGGTCTTGGAGTGCTCAGTAAGTTAGTCTGAATAAAATGGGGAAATAGTAGAGAATTTTAAGTGTGGAGTTTATAAAATGTTGCTTGAATTTTAGTGGAATTACATTGGCTGTTTTGTTGAGAATACACCGAAGAGTGAATGCACAGGTTGAAGTAAGGACCAGTCAGGAAGCAATTAAAGTTATCTGGAGTTTGGAGCAGGACAGTGACAGTGCAAATGGTGGAAAGTGGTCAGAATCTGGATACAATTTGAAGTTTAACCCCACATGATTAGCTTATGAATTAGATGAGGGATATAAGATGAAGGAGTTAAGAATGACTCCAAGTTTTCTGGTATTAACAACCAAAAGAACAGAGCAATCTTCACTGAAATTTGGAAGACATAGATGAAGTACATTTGGTAGGAAGATCAGAAATCAGCTTTGCATGTGTTAACTTTGAGATGCCAATTAAACATCCAAGTGGAGATGTTTTCTAAGCACTTGGATATCTGAATTAAGATTTAAAGTCATGAAGCTAGGTGACATCACCAAGGGAACAGATCAGAACTAGAAATGAAGAGATGTAAGAAATGAAGCCTGGGATACTCCAGTGAGGGTCACTGAGGTAGAAAAATAACCTGAGCATTAAATGAAGAAAATGCTTTAAGAAAGAGAAAGTGGCCAACTGTCTCACCTGCTGCCCTTGGGCTGGGTAATATGAATCCAGAGAACTGTCATTTGTGGGGATGAAAGTGGACTTACGAGAGAATGAGAAGAGGAAAATTGAAAGCAGCATGCACCAGAAGATTGTTTCAAAGTATTTTTTCCTATAAAGGAGAGGAAATAAAGGAAGTAGTAGTTGTTGGGGGTGGCAGTTGGGAATGGGAGTAATCTGGTGGAGAGGATAAATCTGATGATAAGGGAGAATGACATCCCTCACTAGGTAAGAGGTCATGGGATCTCTAGTTCCAATGTGATGACTTTAAATGGAACTGTGGACATTTCATTTATATAATTTGGATGGAAGACAACAAAATGTCATTGGGATAAATGAAATAAGATGCATTTCATTTATGTAATTGAGGTGCAGACGTTTGTAGAAGACTAGAAGTTTTAAGAGCACCATTCTAGTTTATTTGATTTTCTCATGAAAAGAGAAATGAGGTTGTCAACTGAGTGTGAAATTGAGAGATACTGAAGGTTTGAAGAGAGGAAAAGCATCATACAGTTTTCTGTAAGGGTGGTAAACTTAACACAAGCACCAGGCCGTATAAAGACATCAACTGAGTTTCCTGTCCAAGCATTTAATATGAGAGTAGTCAACATATTTTTATTTTTTAATTTTTTCCCTAGCCATATTCAGCTGCATGGGTCCAAGTGTAGAGTTGGTGGAAAATTGCATTTCTCTAGATTTATGGCTTTGTCTAGTGAATATAATGACTCAAGAGACGAGAGCTGAGGGAGTTTTCAAGTTTGTGATTATATGATTAATTGTGGAATTTAAATTGGGCAAGTATAAAATGAGGGTGAGAAAATGAATAGAAGAGCTGGTGGGATTGTATGTGTAGAAAGAACTGTTGGTGTTGAGGTCCTGAAGAAAGTAAGATATGAAGAGAGAATTCTACAAGTGATGAGAAAGTGGGGTGCTTGAAGCTGTAACTATGGAGAGGTCATTGTAACATGTATGACCATGAGAATTGTGTCTGAGAGATCGTGGAGGACAGCATCATTGTAGGAGAAGATTCCAAAGTACTGGGAAGAGAGAAATTTGGCAGAATCATCTTGGTATAAGTTGATATCACCAAGATTTAAGACTGACATTATCTTGGAGAGAGTAACAGTGACACAGGAACCAAATTCTTTAAGAAATGGGGAGGAGTTACCTGGGGCACAGTAGCTGATTGCAATAAGGGCTGGTCTGGGCTGGTCATTTCTTCACTAGAGCATTGTCTAGAGGAGGCAGAGGGAAGAGTTTAGAACTGGAGATGAGGCATAAGAAGGACATGGAGTCCACTAACAGGCCCCGTGGTGTGAGAAAGAGAGAGAAAACACACGATGCTCCCCTGGGAAAGCACTGTCCTCAGAGAAGACCCAGGGTTTTTTGAGCAAGATGATGAAGGGAACATTAAAGTTTGAGGATGCTGCACGGCGAGTTCTACAGAGCACAGTGGAGGAGTTTCAGGAACTGTGGAAGACTTGCAAATGGGGACTAAACAGGGATGTGCAGCCTAAGCAGGTAAAAATGAGGAAAATGAGAGATGAAGTCAGTGGTTTCTTATGGGGATTTGAAATAGACCAGAACAAAGGATGTAGGCATAGTGGTATCATGGAGGTAGAAGCGGTGAGAGAATGTGAGTGTCTAGGGGAGCCCCTTCACTCCTTCTGAAGGAGATGTGGAGGCTAGAATTAGTTGAGTCTTATACCCACACATCTCTCTCTTGACCACTATTGCTTAAGCTTTCAATACTAGGGGGACAGGGGGAATCTTACTCTATGTGCAAAAGACTGGAAGTTTATCCTGACTTTCTAGTTCAGGAAATACTCTTTTTTATTTATTATTATTATTATTTGAGATGGAGCCTCACTCCATCACCCAGGCTGGAATGCAGTGGCGTGGTCTAAACTCACTGCAACCTCTGCTTCCTGGGTTCAAGTGATTCTCCTGCCTCAGGCTCCTGAGTAGCTGGGATTACAGGCACACGCCACCACACCCGGCTAATTTTTATATTTTTAGTAGAGGCAGGGTTTCACTATATTGGCCAGGCTGGTCCTGAACTCCTGATCTCGTGATCCGCCCGCCTTGGCCTCCCAAAGTGCTGGGATTACAGGCGTGAGCCACCATGCCCAGCTGATTTTTTTCTTTTTTTTTTTTTAAGTGAAATAAAAATAAATATTGCTTATGATCTGACCCAGCCCAATTTCAATCTTTGAGAGATGACTTGGGAAGAGATAGTGGACATACTCCCAGAGGTTCTCATCAAGTTTCATGTTGAGTAGGAATCTTGTTTAAACACCTCTCAAATTATTTGTCAGTCTTAGCTTCAAATAATAGGTGGTGATGCTCACAAGCTAACCCTGTGGTATTGAATTTCTCCATTGACTTCATTAAGCACCACAGTTTTCCACTCTGAGATTTTCCTCACCAGGAGACTTTTCAAAATTCTTCTTCTCATCCTTTCCTCTATTCTTGGTCGCCCAGGCAGTAAAATCATAATCCTATCTTTTACAACATCACAGTGTGATAACAGCGTGAACACAGAGTATTCTTGCACTCATTAAGCTTTTAATTTCTTTATTGACTTTAATTAAATTTGAGAGGCTTTTTCAATAATAAGAAAGAAACATGTTTGTATGTTGAATTAATAGCGTTGTATTAGCCAGACTGTAGGTGATATTTGGAAAGGAATAAGCTTTTCTTTTATCCTAGATGCACAAATGTGAAGTTCTTCATTTCTGAATTTCTTACTATTAAAGAGATGGACATTCTACCATATGAGCCACAATAAAAATTGCATTGCTTTCTTGACAA